>NC_139679.1:32039049-32086673 GCF_964106915.1 Podarcis gaigeae | reverse complement strand
GGGACACGCAAAAGTCTTGCCTTCTAGAGAACACTTGCTTGCCGCAAGCGTCAAATTTCTATATAGGGCAGGACTTGCGAGCCATCTTGGCCATGCTAAAAATCATTACTCAGCATAGCAAGGGATTTCAAAGAGGAGGACTCCTTTGGTCCACGTAATACTGAACGCTTAGTGGGAGCATCAAGTCATCCCACGGTTTTGGCACCAGATTTTCATCAATGGCACAAGCATGCAATAGGAAGTGGGTGATGCATACATATGGTTCAAGCAGGAGGCTTGATGGACTAACCCAGATCCCCTGACAAATGTTCCTTGGCTGAAATGTAATAGCTGAGAACACAGATCCAGAATCTGCACGCATCTCTTATGCGCACATAGGCAGGGCTTATTATCCATTTAAATGAT
Source organism: Podarcis gaigeae (assembly GCF_964106915.1). Classification (NCBI taxonomy): domain Eukaryota; kingdom Metazoa; phylum Chordata; class Lepidosauria; order Squamata; family Lacertidae; genus Podarcis; species Podarcis gaigeae. Next base: position 32,086,268 of record NC_139679.1, on the reverse strand, counting down.
TTTATGACACCACCCCCCATTAGCCCCCAAAACATTGCCTCTGAAAGCAGAGGTTGTCCCTCTGCCCCCTGGTGGCTTGTTCTTGACAGGCTGCTTTGTCACTGGTAAGGGAATGTAACTTTCTTCACCTGCGGAAGAGGATATCGCGACTTGTGACAAAGCCACCATTTTCTTTTTGTGTGTATGTGTGTGCGGTGTTACTGCTGTTTTTATGGGACGTACTTGTACCATACGTGTACAAACGTGGCAAGGAGAAAGGAACGACTTCAAAGCACTGAGTATGGAGGGATTTAATTTTGTGGTGCGTATGGAAGAAAAGGTGGGTTTTTACCCAGGCAGAAGCCAGTGGGGGTGGGGGAACAGAGGGAGCAGGAGATATCCCCTCAACAAGGGGTGCACCCTCTCAAGGCAATAAGAACCTGGTAGGCCTGCTACACAGAATCAGAGGCAACACCTTTTGGCCACTCATATTGTACGCTCTGGTTCCCTCCACTGTGCCTTGGCATATTGGCATACGTAATCCCAAAGGTAGGAAACCACCCCTTGGCGCTTAACACAGGAGAAGAAACAGACTGAGCAATATATGAGTGGCCTAGACATCCCTTTCCTTAGCCCCTCCCTCCACCACTGTTGTGCCCGCCCAGGAGACCTTATTTTCATGCTGTTTCCAGGAAGTGATGTCAAAGGTGGACCAGTCTAATATCTTGCCGGCTTTGTTGCTATTGGCTACTGGACTGCCATGGCTTTGGGGACTCAAGGGTCCTCAATGTCAAGAAACTCCTTCTTGGGTGGGGCCACTCCACGGTACCACGCGCACGAACCATCGCTCCGCTTGATGCAGGCAAAGTGCTTTGCCTGCCGCCCGTTGATGTTCTTCTCTGTCACCCAGTCAGTCCACAGGCACTCATCCTGAGCAGAGACATAGCAGGGGATGGAAGGGCATCGGGAGATCTGCAGAGATAAAAGACACAATTTGCCATCACTGCAGCTAAAGCAAAACGCTTCTCCTGAGGAGGCTCACGCATACAGATTAGCAGGAAGTCAACAAGCTGAAGTGGTCTAATTATTTGGTTTATTACCTTGCACTCACAGCCCATTTGGTACCGCTGGTTTAGACTCTTCTTCTGGGTAGCACTGAGGGAGTCCCAAGGAATGATGAAGTCACACAGCGTGATGTGCATCTTGCCGTTGCCTTCAGATTTCCCTGGAAGAGCAAAATGGTTTTAGCTGGGGCATGGTTGTCCTATGGTTGTGCACGCACACGCACACACACTCCATCAAGCACACCGCCCTATCAAGTGTCTTATCTTGGACAAACACAAACCAGTGTACATGGGGTGGGGGGAAGGAGTGTGTGTGTGATTTCATACAAGGCACGTTGCTATCAGAACAGGAGAACTGGCGTGCCGAGTTAGACCAATGGGTCTGCTTTGCTCATGTCCAGACAAGAACAGATACCCTTTCAAGGGAACACCAGGAGGTGGCGCTGTGCAAAGCTCTACACCAAGATCATTTAAAGGGAAAGCAGTCTCAGCTGCATAGGGCAGTTTGCAATATTCCACAAACCCTTCTTGGAGGGCAGATTGCATTTGTAGTTAGGAGTGCATTTAATCATCATGACTAGTAGCCAGAACAGGACACAGTCTGGTTACATCCCAAGGAAGTTCTGCTGATTACATATTTGTCCCCTTCCACCAAAGAGCTGTGTTTTAGCTTTACAACCAAGTCCCCTGTGAAGTACCGTATTTTTCGCTCTATAACACGCCCCTGACCATAACACGCACATCGTTTTTAGAGGAGGAAAACAAGGGAAAAAACATTCTGAATGAAACAGTGGATGTATCATTTTTGGGCTTCATGCTGTGGCCACAGACATGTGATCTGATGGTGAATTTGGGGTGACCCAATGCAAAGATCCTGAGAATCCCTGTGGATCCATGTTTTCTAACCACGTTTTTGCACCATTGCAGCCCCAGGCAACAGTGGGTGCGTGATTTTTTTGGTGCAGGCTGTAGCTATGGACATGCTATGTGATCTGATGGTGAATTTGGGGTGACCCAATGCAAAGATCCTGAGAATCCCTGTGGATCCATGCTTTGTAACCACATTTTTGCACCATTGCAGCCCCAGGCAACAGTGGGTGCGTGATTTTTTTGGTGCAGGCTGTAGCCATGGACATGCTATGTGATCTGATGGTGAATTTGGGGTGACCCAATGCAAAGATCCTGAGAATCCCTGTGGATCCATGCTTTGTAACCACATTTTTGCACCATTGCAGCCCCAGGCAACAGTGGGTGCGTGATTTTGGGGGGGGGGTAGGCTCTAGCCATGGACATGCTATGTGATCTGATGGTGAATTTGGGGTGACCCAATGCAAAGATCCTGAGGATCCATGTGGATCTATGCTTTGTAACCACATTTTAAGTGGGGAGCGAAGGAAAAACAAAGAAGGGACATGAGAGGGGTATGCAGAGAAGCAGCTGGCTAAGAATGCAGGAGAGGGATTTAACGGGAGGGAGGAAAGAAAGGCAAAAGTTTCCCCCCACCCAAGCCAGCCATCTCTCTCTCTCTCTCTCTCTCTCTCTCTCTCTCCCTCTCCCTCCCTCTCTCTCTCCCTCCCTCCCTCCCTTCCTCCCTCCCCCACTCTCTCTCTCTCCCCCCTCTCTCTCCCTCCCCCTCCCCCCTCTCTGTCTCCCTTCCCCCCTCTCTCTCCCTCTCCCCCAGCAGCACAGAGAGGAATTCCCCTCTGCTTGCCTGGAGGGGAGGGGCTTTCCCTGCTCTTTGTTCCGTTTCAGCAAACACAGCAACGAAACAGAGGAGGGTGGGCAGTAAGACCCTGAGGCAGAATGCAGGAAAGCAGCCACTTCCTCTTTTCAGGTTTCGCTTCTCCGTGCAGTGCCGCGATTTGATTTTTGCATGATTTTTCGGCTCCAGGGACCACACATTCGCTCTATAACACGCACAGACATTTCCCCTTCCTTTTTAGGAGAAAAAATCTGCGTGTTATAGAGGGGAAAATACGGTAGTTTAGGCTGAGCAACAGTGTCTTGCTCAAGTCCTTACCCATTGAACTTCCTAACTAGAGCAAGGATTTGAACATCCAACCTAACACCATGATATCCCATTCAATCCCTATTGAACTTTCCTCCAGCTCCAAATGGCATGTATAAAGTGTTTTTTAAAAGCATTACAGCCCTCCTTTTCCTTGCCTTTTTGGAGACAATAATTCCCAGCAAGAGATATTCCGTACCTGCAATGAGATACTCTTTCTTGCCAGTAACATCCAGCGTCACTCCACAGACAGCTGAAGAAGGAGCCGTGTAGATGAATTCAATGTCCTGGTCGGGCCCTTTAAACATCTGGAAGGGGAAGAAGTTGGGTGAAGCCATGGGCAGAATACAGCAAGGCCAGCTTTGATGTAAAGGAGCATACAAGGCACTCCAGAGCAGGAGAAGCTACACATGGACCTATTGAATTATTTATTTTGACAAACGCAAGCCACCCTTCAGTAACAAGACTCTCAGGGAGATGTACAAGTTCAGAAACAAGTGCAGTCATGGCTTCAGACCACCTATTGTTCATGGAATAGAATCCCATGTTGGTATGAAAATTGTTATAGGTATATTCTTCTCCAGGCAGTGGGAGGGTGGTGGTGGAAGCGATTCTGCTGTTTGTTATTATTATTCATATATGCAAGATCAATAAAAGTGCAGTGAAATTCATAAAAGAAAGAGAAACTACAAAATGTTTGCTTCGCTCCACCACTCCTCTCCCTCCAGCAAAATGCTTGCCCTGAAAGAACAGAAGAATGCACAGCTGTACTAGAGGAACTCAGAAGCTGGCAACACACATTGCTCAAAGGTAAGCAGGAAGCAGGGGGAAGAGCTTGGCCCAGGATGTCCAAGTATCCCAGCATTCTCTAGGGCTTAAAGTGGTGGCGTGCATTTGCTCTGGAGACTCTTTGAGCCATTTCCCCTTCTACTCAGCTCCGAACAGGCCTATTTCCAATGGCATTGCCTCTGATCTTCCCATAAAATTATATGCAGAAATATAGGAAGTGGCCAGGGGGTGGGGACACTATTGGAGCTGTTTTTCCTCTACAAGCTACCTGTCATGGTTCCTGCCCTCTCAAGCACTTGGTATCTCCCTCTGATGTACCTTGTCCCTCATCATTCACTTTAATATGATTTCTAACCCACCCCTCACTAGGGACAGGAAGGAGGTTTAGATCTCATGCTTATGGTGTCCTTAAGCATAAGGCTGCATACACACCATACATTTAAAGCACATTCCCCCACTCCACCAAACAAATCCTGGGAACTGTAGTCTTCTTCTCACAGAGCTACAATTCCCAGCACTCATCACAAACTATGGGGTGTTTATAACCCATAAAATAGCCTGAACTAGAGGGGTTCCCCCCCCCACACTTTTCTTCAGTCAGTTCTGTTGGGCCAGAGTGAGGCACTTGAGAACCCAGTGTTGGAAAGACACCATCATAAAAACGTCTTAAGATATTAAGAACTACTTTAGAGGATTGTGGTAACTATAAGCTTCCAAAGCCTTTTCTGGCACCATTTAATTGTTTAGCAAAACAGCTGCATTATCCTAGCTAGAACGGCAGCAAGTCAATGGGTTTGGAAGTTACTTGCATGTGTATGTGTGTGTGTGTGTGTGTATGTAGACTTAGATATATAAATACATCATTTCTTTTAAGTTAAGGTCCGTACAATTAGGATTCAGATATACTGTTCATTACCTTTATCTGCTTGATTTCATACTGGATGCGTTTGATGGGGTTTCCATAGATGTCATTACCGGAGTCCACCTCTTTTTCAGAGACAGCCTTTGCTCTGATCACTGAAACATAAAGACACAGAGGAAATTAGGAGACAGATGCAACACCAGTGCTGGGTCCAGGCCTTCCAAAGCTTACTAGAATCCTAGCAACAGAGAATCTCACTCGCCACCCTTTGCCACACTCAGCAGCATCAGCAGGCAAAGCCTGAAGCTGTTAATCCCTAGGGACATCTTTGCTGCAAACAATATACTGCCCTCCCCTGATTACTCTCTGCGGTTCTTTGATTATAGGAAGAGGCTGGAAATGCCTCCTTGCTGTATTTATTTCAGAGCAAAAGGCCACAGATCTGCAACCGGTCTCTAAGACAGGGGAGACTGAAATTGCAACTGAAACATGTTCCTGTAGGGATATTGGTTGTTATCAAGTGTAGAGACTAATAGCCTTCTCTTGTTGAATGTATTTGCCATCAAAATTCAGAACCTCACCTAGGTGGAAGGAAGTGAAAGCCCAATTTCACACACTGAAAACTTCACCCAAATCAAAAATATTTCACGTTTGGCCTCTACTTCATCCTCAGGTAGTTTAATCTTCAAACTAGGCTGCTGGAGGGAAATAACTGGATTTTTTTAAAAAAAATGTATCCTTTTCCATCCTTGAGCTTTTTTTAAGGAAGACCCCAAAATTATTGAGGAAACCACCGAAATTGTTGAGCTTTTTAAAAGAAAACCCAACAGTTGTTGAGCAAATCCGAAAGTTGTGGATTTACAAAAACGCCAAATGAAATAAAAGCCTTAACCACTCTGACACCCACCTTGGCAAAGAAGTCAGGAGTCAGAATCCTCCCTGCCCTGCCTTCCTGTCCCCCTGTCACTGAAGCCCACTCAGCTTGAAACCCACACATGCAGAGTCTTAGGCTATGTACACATCAAACATTTAAAGCACAATGGAAGCACATTATTTCCCCTAAAGAACCCTGGGAGCTGTGGTTTGTTAAGGGTTACTGGGAATTGCAGCTCGTTGAAGAGTAAACTACCATTCCCAGATATCTTTAGGGGGAAGCCATGAGCTTTAAATATATAGTGTATACGCAGCCTTATTGAGAGAGATAATGGGAGGATGAAATTCTTAGCACTGAAACAGTCCCCAACCCCACCCTGTTGAACTTCAAGCACTTGGCCCAAGATCTTTCAATTTCAACAAGCATTTTAGTAAAAGCATTTAAAGTGAAAGTTAATAAGCTTATTTTTATTTGCAAAAGGCACAGCTGAGGCATGTGGTATAGGGCGAAGGCGACCTGTGTGCAAGATGCTGAGTGATTTATTAGCTGAAGAGATGCAGGGGGTAGGACCTTGTGTCCTGGATAAAAAGCTGGTGACAAAAGCAATTTTGCAAATATCCTGCAAAAGCAAGATGGTAATCAATTTGTTACCATAGATAAATGAACTGGTTTGAATGAACCCTAACATTCATGTTGCATCAACCAAAACTGTTCAAATATGTCCAGGGAGGTCCACAAGGAGAAATGGTATTGGAGGTACAACATACAACCATGATCAACATGGCTTTGGCATGTAGAAAGATTCATTCATGTCTGGGGTAACATATTACGCTGGACAGTTGTTCATTCACAGAGAGCAGACTGTTTGTGGTAACTGACTGTTTTTTGGCAACATTGTGCACAATGGTGCCAGGCACAATGCCCGAAAAAAGTTTCAAGTTGGAGAAATACTAAGGGAGGAATTCAAGATTGTGCTAAGGCCAACGTTCTGTCAGCACAAATATTTCAGCTTGCTAGATGGAATGATACCCCCTTCTCCTGCTGCTGCATGCTGATTTGGGGGTTTTTCCTGATGCCCATTCCCATTGTAAAAGTGGAATCCTCACACAGGTCTTCTCCTGGCGGGACTCATTAGGTGAATCCTGCTCTAATGTTTTGAATTCTTGCACAAAATGTGCACCTGAGGCAAGAAGATGCCCCACACTTGAGTTGATGAAAACATTTATTGTTGTGCTGATGCTAAAGAAAAAGCGATTCGAATTAAGAAGGGCAATATTTCTTTTCATGAGTCTGCATGCTCTCAACATATAAAATAATACAGTATCGAAATTCCTAAGCTGGGTCCAGACCAGCCAATCTACCTGTACTTTTTCCCAACCTGGTGCCATCTGGATATTGTTGGGCTCCAACCCCTACCCACCCACAGACAGTGTGGCGACTGGTCAGGGGTGCTGGAAGCTGCAGTGCAAAATGTCTGGAAGGCACTGGTTTGAGGAAGACTAATGTACCTCAATGATAGACCTCTGGGTCACATTACTTCTCTCCCACCCACCACTATTTGTTCATTAAAGACACTGGTGCAAAACTTTACGCCCCAAGCAAGCAAGCTCTATAAACTTATACTTTAATACATCACCGGGGAAAACAAAAATGATGATTAAAGGTCAAACCAAATCCTTGCCTGAAGGCATGATCTGACACACTTTAGCCTCCAACAGAACCACCACACACTGAAGAATACACTCCCCACAATGGTCTAGTGGTGTTTGCTTTTACGGTAATTTCTTTTTGCTTTTCACTTGTTTTTAACTTCTTATGATTTTATTGTTTGGTTTTGGTTTTGGTTTTATATTGCTGCAAACCACTGTGATATATTTTTTTATGATACAGCTGTAAAGAATTTTTTTTTTAATAAATACTGTAAATAAGACAACTGCGCCACCAGCAGGTAGCAGGAACTACCGTATTTTTCGCTCTATAAGACGCACCAGACCACAAGACGCACCTAGTTTTTGGAGGAGGAAAACAAGAAAAAAAAAAATCTGAATCTCAGAAGCCAGAACAGCAAGAGGGATCGCTGCGCAGTGAAAGCAGCAATCCCTCTTGCTGTTCCGGCTTCTGGGATAGCTGCGCAGCCTGCATTCGCTCCATAAGACGCACACACATTTCCCCTTACTTTTTAGGAGGGGAAAAGTGAGTCTTATAGAGCAAAAAATACGGTAGATGTGTATGCCACACCTAAGTGCAAACAGAGCACCTTGTGCACTTAGAAAACATAAGCAAACCAACCCACAGGGGGCAGCAGGCACCCCAATACAATGCATATGCTGTATATCTTTTAGTAACCGGGTTGCTTGGTAATTAAAACTTTTTGCCTTGCTTCTGTGCCACAGAGGAGACTGGAAGCAAGCAGGCAAAGCAGCCTATAGGTCCTTTAATGCCTTGGATGTTCTCCTGATCAGTTGTTGCATGACTTGGTCTAGACTGTGCAACCCAGTCCTCCCACTTTCATTATTCTCTCTGCAATTATAAGGGCTAGAAACTCACTTTTTTAAAAAACAAAACAAAACACACCACCAAAAGCTCAGACATTAGGAACATAGGAAGCTGCTTTATATTGAACCAGGTCATTGTCCATCTACCACAGTCTTGTCTACACTAAGTGGCAGCAGCTCTCCAGGGTTTCAGACCGGGGGTCTCTCCTTCCCCTACCTGTCTGGGACTGAACCTGCAACCTTCTGCATGTGCTGAAGTTGCTCTACCATTGAGCCACGGTCCTACCCCTGACTGAAAATTGAACCAGAAATGATTGTAACTTTCAGGGGGAAGGAAACCCTGTTTCTAGAAGTCCTGAGTGACACCAGCAGGTCCTCAGAACTAGGGCTATGCAATATCAGCTTTTCAACATTGTGATGTATCACCAGCCCAACATCGCAATACATCACAATGTTGAAAAGTATAGGGAGGAACAAGCTGCATTGGCCCCGGACCCAAGAGGCAGTGGGGTGGAACCATCTCTGCTCTGAACACTGCCAGCGCCTGGCAGTGGAGACGGTAATATTGCTCCACCGGCAATATACCACCAGGTGAAGGCGCCATCACGCTCTGGCCATCAAACTGTTCCTGGGCCATGTATCAAATTGATACACCGCCCAGGCCTACTCAGAACATCTTGTAGAGCAACACATTCCATCAGTAAACTCTGGAATGCCATACACATGTTGCCAATCAGCGTAATTGAGTATGAATTCCAGAGGGGCAGCCATGTTAGTCTGTAGCGGGCAGCAGAAAAAAGGAGGCAGGGTCCTGTGGTACCAAAAAAAGCCAGCATATTTATTGCAGCACAAAGCTTCCAGGAGCCACATCGTGCTTTATCAGAGGCATGCATTTGTTAGTCTTTGTCTTGCCACAGGACTCTTCATTGTTTTTACTGGACACAGCTTCTCTGTGTTGAGAGAGACCATGTCGTTTTTTCCTCATACGCAAACCTGACTCAACATCCTGCTGGCTGGAAGATTCCAGCTGCCTTGTGGAAGTCAGGCTGGTGGTTGTTGTTGTTCTTTTTAATTATTTAAAAGTTTCAAAAGTTTACAAACTTCATACACAATGCATACTTTCCAATTAATATTCATTTATCATTTGACCTCCCCTCTACCCCTTCATGGTTTCACCATGTTTTCTAATATTGCTGCACATTATAAATACTCTGTACCCTATCCTTTCCTCTTGCTTCCAGATACATGTTTTACTGCTGTTCTTCAATCAAATCCTACTTGCGTGTTTACATGTTTACAATAGCTCTTTGGATATTCTGCAAAAGCTTTCCAATCCTCAAGTCAGGCTGTTGGGCCATCCATGCTAAATACCGTCTACTCTCACTGGCAGAGACGCTCTGCAAGAACTGAAACAGGGTCGTTTCCAGCAGTACAGTGGTACCTCGGGTTAAGAACTTAATTCGTTCTGGAGATCTGTTCTTAACCTGAAATTCTTCTTAAACTGAGGTACCACTTTAGCTAATGGGGCCTGCCGCTGTGCCACTGCCGCACGATTTCTGTTCTCATCCTGAAGCAAATTTCTTAACCTGAGGTACTATTTCTGGGTTAGCGGAGTCTGTAACCTGAAGTGTCTGTAACCTGAGGTACCACTGTACTGCCCAAAATAATTTAACTGGAGGTTCCAGGGAGTGGAACTTGGGATCCTGTGTGTAAAAACCATGTGCTCGACCACTGAGTCCCCATCCACCCCTGACTGAGCTGGAGACATGCCAGTGTAAGCCCCTCGCCCTGGCTCATCCAGGGCTTATCCAGCAGAACTTCAGCCAGCAGAATTAACACTGGTGTAAACCCCCCCCCCCAAAAAAAAGGGTGTTCTGTAGGTCAGGTGGGGCAAGTAGAGACTTCCACCTGTTCAAAGCCCTGTCCAGCTTGGTCATGTGACCCAGGGCCCACTCCCCATTTATAGGCCTCACATTCTGCTGGATAAAGAGCTGCTTCATCTCTGAACTCCTTTCCCAAAGAAAAGCTTCACAGGAAAGCTGACCCAACACAAGCAGCAGAGGCTTGCAAGTGCTGAAATGTGTCAAATCCCCTTGAGCTAGTTATCTTGCCTGCAGTAATCCAGCCCAGAGATGGATAGCCCTTGTTTGGGTTTCATGTTACCACTCTTTCACAACTCCAGAGAGAAAACAAGATGGACACAAAGGCAGGGAGAGAGAAAGGCATTAGCTTTAGGAAACTGAAGGCATTAGCTTTAGGAAACTGGCCATTGCAGCCAGCTGCTTCTGAATGTTGTTCAGAATGTGTTGTGCAAAATATAAAGGGTTGGGGACATTTTGGGATGAGATGCCGGACAGGGTGTGGCTTGCTCAGTCATGGTAAGTAACTGGATAATCTCAGTTTAGGTTATCAGCAGGGGCGTAGCACACAAAACACAAACCGGTGAGGAGTCTTTTTCGTGCTCACAGCTTCTGAAAACAATTTTTAAGTGCAACCTCACAAGAGAAACTGTGAACACTTTTTTTAAAAAAACACACACACCATAATCTGAATAAAATTTAGTAAGGCCCTTGGAGTCTAGCTGCAATCGCTTTGTGCTTCAGATGCAGCTTGTGGGCAGTCCATTGGCCACCCCTGGAATCAACTACCCACTGGGTCTTTTTCAGCTCTGCTGATGATTGAAACAACCAGCTACGTTCAGAGAACAGAAAAATAAAAGAAGGCACGTTAAAGGTAGTCCCAAGCAAGATGGATGGTACTTGTTTGCCTTTGCCTCTAAACCACTGGGAAGATGGCACTGGACATGTGTTAACTCTTAAATGGTGGGATACAGGCAGTTGTGCAGTTAGATAATTTCTAACTAGAAGCCACGATCAGCAAGCCAACAACAAACCATGGCAGAAGGCTGGTTAGCTATAGCTACTTGTCAGGGAGCAATAAACCACGATTCCCTGTTTGGGTGTAATGGGAAGCCAACATTTCCTGGTTTGTTTGTGCCACTCGAGCCAGGAGAGGAGTCGCTTGTTCACAAGAAACCACAATAAGCTGGAAAGTCTGGCTTATTAAGACATGCAAACGTGGCAGGCTCTCAGTGTGAAATGCTGGGCCGAAGCAAGCCAGCTCCAGGTCTATGATTTTCACTGTTTCCTTCAGCATTAATCCTAGTTAGGAGTTTCAAGCATCGCAGGAAAGGGGAGGACACATCTCTGTGTGCAGGGCTCTCTCCCATCACTGCACATATGGTGCATCCATCATCAGGCTCAGTTTCAGAGCCCGCTTTGAGTTCCGCTTGCTGCAAACTGGCTGTGGCCTGGCTTGGATGCTTTTGGCCTGGCCCAGACGATTGTGTGACAGCAGCTGAGAGTCTTTAGGCCTGGCTAATAGTTACGGCTCCAGGCTTTTCCACTCACGTGCTGCTGAATCACTGGCAAAAAATGCAACCTCGTAGAAGGAAGATTTTTGTTCTGAACAGTGTGGCTTTGTAGAAGGGAACTGCTGCTTTGCACTTTCTAAGCCAAGCACCCGGCAGTTCAGCCAAGCCAGAGATCAGGGAAAAGGAATCAAGAGTGTGTGTTTGTACGTATTTATGTTCATGAATCCCAAAGAGAAGATCAAGGAAAAAGGAATCCCATGTGCTTTCTTCCCCTTGCAGCCCTACAAGCAAATGGAGATTTGTGCTTTAAAGAGCTCGGAGGTTTAACAACTTAGCACTGAACTCCTCTCTGCAAGAGAAAGGTGTGCCTTTGACAACATAGGTCATGGGTGCAGGCTGTTTAAGAAACTATTTGTAGACATTTCAAATATGGTATGTCTGTTTCAGCAAGTACAGATTGTGGTTCTAGTAGCGGAATTCTCCATTTTTTTAATCTTATTTAACTTAAGAATTTATAAGACACCCTTCTGTATAAATATTTCCTGAGTAGTTCACAAAAACGATTAAAAAAACAAACACAGTATTTTTGTTTTAAAAAAGAGATAAAACAAAAATCAAACCAGCAGCATAAAGCAATAACAAGAGTCTAAAAGCTAGGAAAACAAAGAGATCTTGGTCTGGTACCAAAAAATAATCAAAAGTAGGTACCAAAAGTCATTTGATAAAGGCATCACTTTTAGACCCCAAGGGCAGCTGATGGACAGCCTCAGCAATGGCCATAGTTCAAGGGAATATGACCAAGTTCAAGGGAATATGACCAAAGTTCCCTGCCATGGAGGACTTAAGGCAGGGCGGTCCAACATGTGGGGCAAGGCCTTTTTGGTGGCCCTTGACAAAATTATCCATTATCCAACCCACCCCCTTCACCACCCTCTTGTTGCCTTCCCAAAGCTGGTTATAAGAGGCACTGGGCTTTGAGAAGGAGGCATGAGGGCTCTGACAGGGTGCTCCAGCCTCCTTCCCAAGGCCTAAATAGCACTTTCCCAGCTTTGGGAAGGAGGTGGGAGAGCTCTAAGGTCTTCGCTCCCCCCCCCCCCAGGAAAGCAAAGGGCAGTGTGTAACCCATGGGTTCTGTGTCAAAGTACTTTTGTGGCCTGCTTGGTATGAAAAGTTGGACCACCCTGACTTAAGGTAAGCCTCAGCACTTTGAATTGTGATTGGAAACAGATTACAGTGGTACTTCGGGTTACATACGCTTCAGGTTACAGACTCCGCTAACCCAGAAATATTACCTCGGGTTAAGAACTTTGCTTCAGGATGAGAACAGAAATCATGCAGCGGCGGCGCAGCGGAAGAAGAAGGCCCCATTAGCTAAAGTGGTGCTTCAGGTTAAGAACAGTTTCAGCTTAAGAACAGACCTCCAGAACGAATTAAGTTCTTAACCCGAGGTACCACTGTAGTTCAAATGTTAAAGCACCAGGAAGATGGGGAAGGGCTGTAGCTCAGGGCCAGAGCATCTGCTTAGCACCCAAAAGATCCCAGCTTCAATCCCCTACATCTCCAGGTATGGCTGGGAGAGACCCCTCTCTGAAATCCTGCAGAGCCACTTGCAGTCAGTGTAGGTAACTCTGAGCTAGGTGTACCAGTAATCTTACTCAGTATAATGCAGTATCTTATGAAATGTGCCATAAAAACGCAGGAAGAGCATGCTGAATCAGGTCAATGGCCCATCTAGTTGAACATCCTTTTCTTCTACTGGCCAACCAGATGCCCATGGGAAGCCTGCGAGCAGGACATGAAAGAAACAGCACTCTGCTCACCTGTGATCCCCAGCGACTGGCATTCAGAGCCATACTGCCTCTGACAATGGAGAAAGAACTCAGCCATCAGAGTTAGAAGCTGTTGATAAGCCTAGTCCTCACGAATATGTCTAATCCACCTTTAAAGCCATCCAAGTCAGTGGCCATCACTGCCTCCCATTGCTGTCTGTGTCCCCAACAGACAGTCCCATTTAGCACCATAAAGGTAAAGGTAAAGGTAAAGGGACCCCTGACCATTAGGTCCAGTCGTGGACGACTCTGGGGTTGCAGCGCTCATCTCGCTTTATTGGCCGAGGAAGCCGGCATACAGCTTCCGGGTCATGTGGCCAACATGACTAAGCAGCTTCTGGCGAACCAGAGCAGCGCACAGAAACACCGTTTACCTTCCCGCCGGAGCGGTACCTATTTATCTACTTGCACTTTGATGTCCTTTCGAACTGCTAGGTTGGCAGAAGCAGGGACCGAGCAACGGGAGCTCAACCAGTCACAGGGATTCGAACCGCCGACCTTCTGATCAGTAAGTCCTAAGCTCTGTGGTTTAACCCACAGTGCCACCCGCATCCCATTTAGCACCATAGCAACTGCATTTTGCATTAACTGGAGCTTCCAAATAGCCTTCAAAAGCAGGCCTACGTACAATGCATTAGAGGAATCTATTATCTCACACCTGCCTTTCGGTCAAACACATAACTTTTGGGCTGACCTATCAAGCCTCTCCTCAAACCAGAGGCAAGGGTAAAGGGGTGTGCTTGTTCTATTATCCAGCTCAGCAAGATGCAATGGTAGAACTGAAGGCTGGAAGTGACCCAAGAGGGCAGGGGAATGGGATACATCTTGCACATAAGACAGAGAAGCAGGCCAAGTATCCCAGAGTCACCAATGCTTCTAGATCAGGAGCCGTTCCAGACAAGCAACCTACTTATATCTAAAGCTGACACTCTTTCTCCCAGTTCCTTGATGGGTGTGGGAAGAAATCAATGCTGTTCAAGTGCTATCTTCAAAATCTTCTCCAGCCACTCAGAGCCATCTCTTCCACATTTGCTAAATGGAAAAAGCCTCCCCGCCCCCATATTACTAGTAGCCCTTCCAAATGCTGGTTTTTTCACGGAGCTAGCTAGTCTGCTCAGGATGAGAAGACAGAGGAATCTCTAGAAATAAGGAACAGGAAGGATAGATGGCAAGGAACCTAATGATCCCAGGTAGACCCTGCTGCTCCCTAAACCAGCACAAGCAAGCTTCCATTTGCTCAACATCTCATGCTCCACGCATGCTGCTCTGACACCTTTCTTCTCTGGGAAACAATATTAATGCCCCCTAGCCCCATTAAGAGAGCAAGGGGAATATGCAAGATATTCCACCTCTGTGGAGACTGGCATGTGCCAAAAGCCGGCCGCCTCATCTCAGATGCTCAGTTACACTGTTCCAGTTATGAATTCAAGAAGATGTTATTAAGATAGTGGGCAAAAAGGAGGTATGACAAAGTAAAGCAAAATTTAAAAGCATCTACTGGTATCCTTAGACTGGACTGTCAAGCAAGGTTATCTTTCGGCATGCTAACCAGAAGCTAACTTATTTCATTGCAGACTGCAAAACCTTGCCTAAAATTGGTTGCAAAACCCCCTCCCCTGAAAGTCTTCTGGTTTTATCCAATCCAAGTCAAAGCCACATGCACACTGGGTAGTTCCACTGGGTCTTTGTTCTCTCTCAGTAAATGTCAGCAACTGAGCTAGTTGCATCACTGTAACCCAGACTTCCCTTTGGTTTTAATTCTCTAAGCACAATGAACCCACAGCAGTCCCTAGCCTGGCCTTTGAAAACACAAGTCTTTGCTGGCGTCATCAGAATGGATGCTTTTCTTGGGTCAAGACTCAAGTAGGAATTAAGTTAAACTAAACCACAGGGAATTTGGTTTGTTCCCTTGCTGGCAGCTATGGTTTTGATAGTGCAATATAGGAAGCCTGAATCATCCTCGGTGTCTACTGTAAGTGACAGGTCTTCAAAAGGGAACATAAGGAGGTATTAACAGCTCCAGAGCAATGCAACAAAGCAGGGACCTGTTTCAGCCAGGACAGAGGGACACATTTCCTCATGGACAACTTTCCAGATGGTGCGTGGGGCCAGATACAAAAGTGGGAGGAGCAACATATTGACTCTAAGCTTTATACAGTAGACTTCATTTCTGCCATGCAAAAAAAGAGATTTCTACATGCAAGCAAGAGGCATTATAGTACCCCAAGAACCAATTCCAGACAGGCAAAGTTACTTGAGAAGGGGCAGTGAAGGGCAAGATTTGAGATGGGTCTTGCTCCTGGAAAAGTCCCAAAGGCCTGAAAGGCTCAATTTGGTCCTTGGGCCTGAGGCTCCCTGCCTATGGTTTTGATGAAGTGTAGAAGACGGAGTAATGTACACCAAATCAACCTTTACTCTACTTATTTGCTGCTGTACTGGCATGCATTTTTAGAACAGCTTCCAGAAGTTTATCTCTCTGTGAAACAGAGATATGTTTGAGACGGCAATTCCACAGGAGCACAAAAAGTACAGACAGCCAGGTTATGGGATCCAGTTTCCTGAGAATTTCAGTTTCTACTTTGTTTTTAAGTCAGCACATACAAGTTCCTAGGCCTTATGACTGTGAAGGTACATTTGAAAGTGTGAGTAATCTCTGCTGAAATTTTAGAGCCTGAAGAACAAACAAGTTTTCCAGTAGTTGAAGGTGGGGCTTCCAAACCTTTGCTCCCAGATCTGGCCCATTTTGCTACCTGAGGCAAAGAACAAGATGGTGTCCCCACTTCCATGTTCAGAAAATGACAGTTTATGGATAATTCAGAATTTATTGGCACAGAAGTATAATCTCCTGACCCAGCATCATGAAAAACTCTCCTCAGTTCTCTGCACCATGCAGATAATGCTAAGCCAAAGTATGGCTTAACATGAATGAGCAAACGTGCAGGTGCAACAGTGATAAATTTGTGCCTCCTAACACCTCCCCTGCTTCTGTTGCTGCCATACTACCAGGAGCTAAGCCATGGTTTGGCTTAGCTTTATGTCCAAACCCCAGATAAAGGTTTGTCTCACTCTAAATAGCACACAAGCTGTAACCAAGGTTTGTTCATTGCTTATAAGCTTGTGGTTTGTGCCCTGCGAAGACTCGTACCAAGTTGGGAAGCTGGGCCTAGCTCTGTGTAATTTTACTTCTAGGGCACTACCTTATTGTGTGTTCAAGTGTGAGGTGAGAGTCAGGCTCTTTCGTATTCTTTTAAAAGTGGGTAGATTCTCTTGACAATATAATCACTTTTATCACTCACAGCATAGTGCACTGGAGAGAAGCAACAGGAGCGAGCAGTAATAACCACACAGTGTGTGCGCGCACACATACACACAGAGAAACCAGTGCAGCTTTGCAGAATAGTAGCTATTACCCTTGGGCCCCAGGCATGCTCATCAGCTCACCACTAGTCAGCACTTTACTTCTTTTTCTTTTCCTTTCCTTGCAAGATCCCCCAATATTTCCCTTTTGCTGTACGCCAGGGAGACTTACAAAGCAGTGTCCTTGCTTTCCAAGGCTCAACGTGAGTCAGAGAAATTCTCTAGTCTCCAGAGAAAGGCAAAGGGGATTTGGCTTACGATCAGTTGCGGTAAGGTCTGCAACACAGTGAGATGTCTTGCTGCTTAGCAAGCCCCTCTCTGGCTCGATGCGTGTAGGTTCTGGCCCCTGTAGCCCCAGCTCAGAGATGAGGAAAGAGGATGGTGGCATGATCCCATAGTTACACTGGGCCATGGAGGCACATTTAGTGTCTCCAAATCCTGGCATGACAACAAAGGCAAGACCCCACTCTCCCACTCAAGGCCAGCCAAAAGCTGTGAACTCACGACCACAAAAAGAGCAAAAACTGTACTATAATTAACACCGATTCCAGCAGAAGATGCAAATACAGCACATACACAGCACATACAACACATGAAGGACAGAGGCTGCACACCTTCCTTCAGAGCAAATGCACAGAGTGTGTAAAATGACACAAGGAATGCACACAGGGTTGCATCCACAAATACATACTAAGGGCCCCTCCAGACGTACTCTTTACCAGGCATTCATGATTATTTGTGCTCATGGGGCAGTTATATGTGATCCTGCTCTCAACACTGTTTGCTCCTGCAAGCTTCATGCTAAGATCCTGTAATGTTCCAAGGTGGAGTCCTGCTTTTGTTGCACTATAGCACAAGAGTGCCCCACCAGATAGTAATAGCAGCAACACTGCGAAAGCATCACAGAACAGCTAATAAAAAGTGGGATGGTGTCTACAGTCCAGTATACAAATCCACCACAAATGCACTATTATTGCACCAATGACATGTTATAGAATACACCTGCAAAACACACAAACACACCAGTCTGGAGGGGCCCTAACCTTTCAGCAACATAATGAAGCGCCAGTGTAAGAGATTGAGATTGTTACTGCAAATTTTGGGGGAAATGGAATGGGAAAGACCACTTAGCCCCTTCGCCTGTAAAACAGAAGGTTCCTCAGTCTACACCCAAGAAGCCCAACAGATTAGTTCATGGTCATCAAAGAAAGGAAGTTAGGAAACGCCCAAGGGCACTAAGGTGGAATTTGAATCTGCAGATTTACAAGTGATACTCAGTATACTCAACTTATTTAACCTAAGAACTTATCTAAAAATAGCACAAAGCTCTAAAACCAAGACACATTTCAAACCATTTGTTATCCAAACCCTCGATTTTATCTGCATCTGCCTTAAAAATGCGGTGCTGGTAGGATTATTGTCTACACTGCACACATACACACACTTCAAATGCATGGTGATACTTTCTCTAGCCTTTCCTATTTGTTTCTGTACAGTACAATCCCAACAACAAGCATAAGCCCGATGGCCAAGGAATGGCACCAATGAGTTTAAATGAGCATGGCTGTCACTTCCTTTTGATTTCTGTTCATCGTATTTTGATGTAAGCCACCTTGAGCATGTTTTAACTATGGGAAGGCGTCATACAAATGACCAATTATTGCATTGCAGGAAGTTGGACTACATGACTCTCGGGGCCCCTTCCAGCTCTACAATTCCATGCACCCCTTAAGCTCACTGCTCTTGGGTGAAGTGGATGCCTTTGGCCCATCACCACTGTTAAAACAGGATTCAGCTACCATGTCAACTCTTGTGCATGGAATGAGGGAGGCGTCATCTTGCCCTTTGCCTCGGGCAGTAAAATGTATTGTGCTGTTCCTGAAATCTGCAGGAATTGCCAAGGGTAATATTCGCATAGATAACCTTTGTGTTTGTAAGGGAGAGAGAACTGCTCCCCACCCCCAAAAAGGAGAATCCACTTAAATCCATTTTTCCTGGAGCACCCTGTCCCTCCAACGTGTCACCATGGAAAAGCAGGATGTGCTCCCACGCAAGTAACACAACCCTCACATTTTTTCTTCAGAGCACGGCTGCCCAAAATGGGATGTCCCAATTTAACTGGGGCAGTTGAGGGGTATGTTTAGTTAGTACCTCGCTACCCTCTAAGGAAAGTCTTTACTAGTGCAAGGGCAGATCTACAGAATGCATTTAAAACACACTCAAGTGGAAACACATGGCTTCCCCCTAAAGAATCCTGAGAACTGTAGTTTCCCTCTCACAGAGCTACAATTCACAGCAACCTTAAACTACAGATCCCAGGATTCTTTGGGGGGAAGTAATGTGCTTTAAATGTCCATTGAATGGGCTTTAAGTGTCTGGTGTGGAACTGCCTCAAATTTATAGGCCACCTGTATGTCAGATACAGTATATCTAATATACAAACAAATCCCAGGGACATGTGCTGCAGATTAGTGCTTATGGCACCTGTTTCTGCAGCGGTATTGGTGCCAGGCTGCCCCATGCCACATTATTCCCCTTGAAACACTCTGATGCAGGATAAGTCATCCCGCATCAGCATCAACACAGTTACAAGTGTGGCTTCTGGATCTAATGCAGGCACAGAAGAAGATTGTCCCACGTAGTTTCACCCTATCACATCTGCAATACTGTAAACTGGAGTAATGGCCACAGAGCTGGCTTGGTTTGGATTTCTAAAACCAAAGGCCTAGGTTTCCCATGTGCTGGATGCCCCAATTCAAACATCTGCAAAGGTCAACTTATCTTTTAGCACCCTGCATTTAGGTGGGTTCTGCTGCTCTGAAAATCACATTCCAGCCCTCAGGTGAGTAAAACCAGGTAGACAGTGAAAGAGGCCTCTGAGCATGCATGCCTTGACTGGCATAATTTCAAGTGGGGGGTGTTCTCATACATTCTAACATTTTTCCAATGAAAATAGGAACATCCCATTCCATAATGATAATTTTACTATTTATACCCCACACATCTTACTGGGTTGCCCCAGCCACTGTGGGGAGCTTCCAACATATATAAAAACACAATAAAATATTAAACATTAAAAAAACCTTCCCTATACAGGATTGCCTTCAAACAGTTCGGGGGGCGGATAACTCCATACTCCCCAAGATTTCTCCAAAGAAAATAGGGACATCATAAGGAAAAGTGGGACATTCTGGGATCAAATAAGAAACCGCGGTGGCTTCTCTAAATCACGGATGTTCCTGGAAAATAGGGACACTTGGAGGGTCTGTGTTCTTGGATGAAGAGGGAGTTCATTGACAACTATGTTTTCTGGGGTAGAGGGGAATGACAGAGATGTTCTGGAACTTGACTTGCCCTCAGAGATGTTACCACAAATGCAACAGCAGACAAGAAACTTAATTCTGCACTTGTGGAGCCCTTTCACTCCAATGCAGGGTAGACTAAGGTCAAGTCCCCACTTCTTTTTCTCAGAGATTATCTACATTCCACACTCAGTGTATATAAAGCAGAGACCAAGTCACTACAGAAGAAGTGAGGATAATAAAGGCAAGAAACAAACACAGCAAGACAAACCCAAAGAAGCTGAAGAAAACCAAGCCACAACACACATTATGAGGTAAGGTGAGATTCTTCCGCCATCCATCCCAGATTTACCAACGGTTGAGTGAGTGTTTGAGAACTGTGAGAAACTTCTTAGCCAGAAGAATCTGTGCTATGTATGTCTGGGTGAAAGACTCTGAATGAACAGGGACGTGAATTAAAAATAGGTATACAGTATGAGATTCAAAGCCAGTCATAAACACAGTTTTATTAAAAAATAATAATTCAGAACTTTCCACATGGGAAAAGCCAGCAAAGCTTCTCAGAAACTGTAGGATATGTGTAAACAGAAGACAGGAAGTCTAAAAAGTACATAGTAGTAATGCGACCCCAGCTATAATCTACAGATCTGAAGCACTGGCAATGCAAAACACAATAATAATGAGGTTTAAATGGATTCCATGGCAGATGTCCCAGAGAGATTCCCAGAGTAAAATATCAGAATAAAGTGACACATACAAGTATGAGACACATAGCCTCCAGCTTTAAAATGGGGAGGAGGCACTCTGATGGATTTTGGATTATGAGTCACCTATCTGTTCTTTCCACTTTGACCTGGAAAAAGTCTCCAACTTTCTTTGGTCCATAGTAATGAATTGTTCTCCTCACCCCTGGCCAGCATTCCAGTATGCTTAGCACAAGACTCTTGTCACAAGCTGTTGGACTGGCACCAATCTTTGGAAGAATTTGCCCAGAAAGAACAAGCCCCAGCAAGTGGATTTATTAGTCAGCACACAATTTTGGCATGGTCCAGTCCTAGACAGAACGCATTCAATGTAGCATGAGGCTAAAAACATGATAGAAGCAAACAAACAAAAAAAGCCCAAAATGTCCACGACACAGACATTATGGTACCTGTTTAAACCTGATATTGGGGTAAGAGCAAAACAGGGCATGCAGGTACAGAACTTGACACTGACACCCCTTCACTTCTCACAACTTATTCTTCCCAAGTCCAACACTTAGGGCTTCTTCAGACAGCCTGTTTATTGAGCATTCATCCTAATTTGCGTCTACAAAGCTTACATGGTGATTTAACTATGCCCCATCTTTAGTAAGCATTTGTTATTATTTCTTTATGGGGAGGTTATGCAACAATGAGCATTCCTCTGGATTTGTGTGTGGGGTGGTGGTGTTTACATGTCTTCCTGTTAATCATTTGTTCATTCCACATTTCTTAGCACATTCCCCCACCACTTTCCTAACTGCAAAAAGTATGTTGTTTTCTTAAGTAGATTTTTTTGTGCTAAGGTAAACTACTTTAACTGTGCAAACCTAAATTTCCTGTATGCACTTGAATCTCTCCTACAAAACAGCGACAGTCTGAAGGCACTCACAAATGCCCCCACTTAAAAAAAACAACCCAGTCCCGAAGAGCAGAAGCAAGCCTGCTGTAAGGAAAATGCCAATTTCAGCCCAAGATATTTGAGAGCATGGCCCCTGGAGTTGTTTCCATTTGGCCTCCAGCACAGCTCCCTTTTACAGTGCACTTTGCCCACTTTCTTCTCCCAAATGGCACAGAAGCAAGAGGGGTTTTTATTCCCCTCCTTTCCAGTATGCAAAAGCCAAAGGCAGTCTTGAGTCCCTTCTCATCGTATGACGACAGCATCAGCAGTCTGTTGGCTGCTCACTCATGTTGCTATCCCTTCAGCCCTTCTGCAGTGCAAGATGTGGTCCTTCTCAAAAATGAGTCGCAGCTATAGCATTCCCGTGCCCAACGCAGGCTAAGTTTGCTCTCACAGATACAGTTAACATCTCTGCTAGTCTCAGTTGGCATGGCTGAGCTCAGCACAACAGAGGCGCCCAGGAAAACTCTCTATGAGCTATACAGTGGTACCTCAGGTTACATACGCTTCAGGTTACATACACTTCAGGTTACAGACTCCGCTAACCCAGAAATAGCGCTTCAGGTTAAGAACTTTGCTTCAGGTTAAGAACAGAAATCGTGCTCTGGCGGCGCGGCAGCAGCAGGAGGCCCCATTAGCTAAAGTGGTGCTTCAGGTTAATAACAGTTTCAGGTTAAGAACAGACCTCCAGAATGAATTAAGTACTTAACCCGAGGTGCCACTGTATATTGCCCATCTCTGTACTTCATTTGTGGTGCCATTTACATCCCTTCTAGTAACCATAGAGAGGGCCCAAATACCCTCTTTGCTTCTGCTCTGGAGAGAACCTTATGCTTTAGTAGTCTAACGGCCCACGAGTGCCAAATATGGAGCTTAAGTAGCTGGGGCTGGAGGGTATCAGTCAGGTGCTTTGGAAGGATTAGAAACCACAGAGCTAGAATTGAATACAGCCCAAATTAGCTACAGCAGCTACTCCTACATCTTGTGGGAGCCCTTCCAGGTTATGAAATCTTCCAAAACAAGGTACTGTACGATGTTTATTATTTTCCACCTACAGTCTAGCTACAAAAAAAAAGCAGAAAGTGCAGAATGGTTCTACATGGATAAGTCTCATGCTCTTGATAGCTGGGTAGCTACAGTGTTCAAGACGGCATTGTATAGGCAGAATTCTCATTGCGCGCACACACCAAACTACAACTCCCAGTAATATAAGAGTATATAACAGTTTACAGTGCAGAGATCCCCCACCTTATTAGATATGTTGCACAGCCCATACCTAGGACATCCTCTCTAAAACAGGGAATCTGTCCACTGGTTTCCAGACACCAAATTCTCCAGTGGCATTTCTTGGTTGCATTGCCTTGCCCAGCTGGCAAAGATTAAAGCACCTATACACAATGCAGATGTGCCCTACCTACCCCCAGCAAATGTCAACTCTGTCTCTCCAAAATCCAAACACATTTGAGAATCACCAAATTATCTCCAAGCATTGCATAGCTATAATGCTCACAGGAGTTCACAGGAACAGAGTTCACAGGAAGCAGACCAACACATACGGCAGAGTGAATGAAACAAGCCCCTAAATGACATGACATACTCCTTCCATGTTCTCGGACTCTCGAAAGGTAGGATTTTATCAACCAATTTTATTTCTTCCTACAAAAACTACTTGTCAAAACCTCTCCTGTCCGCTTTCATCCTCTCTGGCAGTGATGAGGGTTTTCCAGGAAATGGTGAATTAGGGTAATTTGTGAAGGAAAATATTCTGGTGTCCTACAGCAAAGGAAGACAATGCGGTGCATGTTGCTGGACTACAACTCCCATGATCCCTGGCCACTGGCCATGGCTGATAGGAGTTGCGGTTAGTAAACAGAAGTAAAAACTTTAAAGCTGTCAAGCATGCCCAATATTTATAGTTACTAATGAACTTATGCAATGATTTTTTTGCATGGAAAAATTGAGCACTGGAAAATTTTCTGCCTCACACCATGTCTTTCTGCAAATCCTATGCTCTGCCTTTCCCCATCTAGATCCTATATTCTGTTTCTCCCCAGTTCTTTGTGTAGGGCCAAATTATACGTTACATCTAAATGCATAGCCTGGCAATATGTGATTCTTTTAAAAACTTTAAATAGCAGCCATGGGATTGAGACTGCAGTGAGGGTATTTTTATTTTATTTTATTAACCATTTCCTTACTCTTCCACGATCCCAGCAAAAATACCACCCTTGAAGTGGCCGTTTGGCAGGGAAAGGAAACTGCCACTAGCACATATGAAAGCTTTTCTCCCATGCCAAAAGCACTTTGGGGGCATTTTGTTTGGATCACAGTTCTGGTGCAGGGAATGGGGATAAAACAACTTGTCCATGGTAGGGGAAATGTAGCAAGAAGTTGTTAATATTGATTGTTAACATGGGAAAATCCTGGTTTGGAAAGTGAGGTGGGTACACTTTCATGTTCTCTCTGCCAAAAACATTGTATATAGCAGGTCAGCGATACACGTGAGCTCTGGGGAGACATAGGTTCAAATCCCACCCCCTGCAGCCACAAAGTTTACAGGGTCACACTCTCTCAGCCTAATCTACTTCACAGGGTTGTTGTGAGTTTTCTGGAAGAAAGGCAGGATATAAATGTAAATAACGTGAATAGCAATAGTAAATAATGTAAATAATTTGAATTGTAATAGTAGTCGGTGCAGCTGGAACTATATTAGTCATGTTCCAGGCAAAAGGGAAGAGCCGGCTTGGACCAGTGAAACTGGCCATTGGCCTTCCTCCTCATCCCAAGAACAGGCAACAGCCTGAAATATACAGCTCTGCTTCAGTTTGGGAGAAGTATGTGAGTCACCCAGGAGGTCAGAAACTTTAAATGAATCAGAGTGGACTTCTTGAGAACAAAGTATTTAGAAATCTCTGAGGCTGCAACTAAATGTTAAACCACATATGATGCTAAGTGTGTAACTTGAAAGGACATCAGAGATTTTAAAATAATAAAAGTAATAGGTGCAGGAAGTGATTTTTATCAGGACCATAGCACGTAGGAAGAGTGTTTTTCCTCCTAAGGCTAATAACATCATGGAGGTGGGGTGGGATTTTGTGGGGTGGGATTCCATCACTGCACACTAAAGCTGGAATGAAAATCCAGAGGGGTGTGTGTGTCATTATTAAATTCCTGACATGCTTCCAAGTGACACATTAGTTTAGCCCAAATTATACTGAACACAGAATTTGCATATTTTACTGGAAGAATCTGGATGTTTTAAAAGTGAATAAATGTAACACAATACACACACCCATTTGCAATCCCAGCCCTGTTCCTTGGCCTTGCTCAGTACAAGTCCGATCTAGATGATCTAACGGTTCTAACCTGACAGTCAGTTGAGTGGAGAGAGAAGTGCTTTTGGGGAACTCGTAGGAGCCAGGAGGACAAATCCACAGCATGATGCTGCACAAAGTTACCACTGCAGAGCCAAGATGTGAAGTGGACTCCAATTAAAGTGTGCAGATCATAGCACCCTGTGCCACCATGAACTGGTGCTGTAGTTGATGACGTGAAAACAACTGCAGGGAAGGGGAAGGAAAACAGTAAAATGCAGCATGGCTGCTGCTGCTGCTTTCTATAGATTCTACTACAAGCCAGTGCGATGGAATGCAAGCAGAGTAAACAGACATCTGTTGTTTCTCCATGGGCCGTGTCAGCCAAAAGGGCTTCCCGAGAGGAATAAAAACAGCACAAATCTCTCTCTCTCTGCAAACTGATCTGTGTGCCTGCCTGCACATGAGAGAGAATGGGATAAGAACATAAGAAGAGCCCTGCTGGGCATGACCAAGGTCCATCTTGTCCAGCATTCTTTTCTTAACAGTGGCCAACTAGATGCATCTGGGAAGGTTGACAAGCAGGGCATGAAGGCAGTGCCCATCCCTTATAGTCTGTTTCCAGCACCTGATAACTGGAGGTATACTGCTCTGACTGGGGAGTTTCTGTTTAGCTGTGGCTAATCACTATTGATAAAAATCCGTAACCCATTTACTGGATTTGTCTAAACGTCTTTAAAAATCTAACTCATCATTTCTGAAAGCAACTCTCCATGTGTAACAGGGTGGCTGTGTAAACACTATACATATAAAGCACATGGCTTCCACTAAAGAATCCTCAGAACTGTAGTTTGTTATGGATACTAGAAATTGTAGCTTTGTGAGGGGTGAACAACAGTTCCCATGATTCTTTTGGAGGGGTGCGTGCTTTAAATGTGCAGTGTATACACAGCCTAAGTGTGAATGTATATAATTCTAACACACACACACACACACACACACACACACACACACATGGGCATAGCTAGGATTTATGTTGGGGGGGGGCAGGACACCCACCTGTCATCATCCTCTGTCTGGCTCTGTCTAGCAGATTAAGAATGAAACGTCTCAACAACTTTTACTTTAAATTACTTTCTTTTGACCCAAGTGCTCAAAAAAATCTGTCAAAATATTTCTACAATTTCTACTTTTAGTTAAGTATTTTTATTTATTTACTTGATGGGGGGCAGCTGCCCCCCTGGCTACATCTATGCACACAAACACACACGCACAGCAGAACCAACTGAGGGTGACACTTCAATAGCTGTACTGACTTTTTCCAAATAGTGGTTTTTGCCAGTCCACATTTCCTGCCAGGTAATTCCCACAAATTCCCTTAGCTTTTATTCACACAATCAACACTCTTTAACCAATGAACTATCCTGGGAAGCTTTTTATGAACAAACTGTACCTATTAAAAAGAGGTTACCAATTTGCTACCAGACCATATTCAAGGTTCTTGTATTAATGCACATAATCCTAAACAGACTGGACCCAAAGTACCTTCAAATGTGGTGTTCCATGAATACATAATAAAAGGTCTGAAAAACTCATTTGCATAGGAAGAGGGCAGACCCTATAGCAAGATGTCTCTTTAAATAGCTGTATTCAGTGGCTGTTTTTATTGGAAAATAAATAAAAATGATTGTTTAAAAAATAGTTGTATTCAGCACTGTTTCACAGCTTAGATCACATCTGGTAAAACTGAACATCAGGAAACACTGATTGGAATGCATGTTAGATTTCACATTTTGTTTTCTGTTTTCCGAATAACCAATATGGCTTCTCTCCCATATTGACCCTTATTTTTATTAGGCTACTAACACTCCTCTATAGACTTTCTACTTGCTTGTTATACATAGTAATAAACTTTTCTGCATATTGCTAAAGGCCTTTGTCACCTTCACATCCATTCATATCACAAATCAATAATTTACCGAATAAAGCACATTGGCAGATTACTTCGCAATCTGCCGTAACTAGAAGCTGGGCTTTGGTGTGCAAATGAAAGGATACTAAACAGAAGGGAGCAAGTTAAACTGCACAGTCCAATTCCTGACTATAAAGTGCATGGGGCTAGGGGCATCCTCTCTGCTAGCCTGGTAGAAATTGAGGCATGGCCAATGGAGAACTAAAAGTGTTGCTTGTTGTTAAAAGGGGTTAAAAGGATCTTCTTGCTAGTTGCAGGGAGCAAAAAGGGTCCTGTGAGGTCTCACTGGATTCCCACATGAAAGGCTTTAGATGCTGAGAGTATGTGCTCCAGACACTATACAATGACTGGTTCTCATATCTCAGAGATGTCTACTTCTGTGGAGGGAAGTGACACTGGAAAAGCAAAGTGAAACCACAAATGGCTGCTGCTGACAGCAGCTGCTCAGTTCCTGGACACACTACAGTTTCAGAGAAGGCAGCCTGAGAGTCTGGAACTTCTAATGGACGAGACTGTTGCAGCAGAGAGGCTGCCCTGCCAGAGCATTTTCAAATTCCATCTCTAGAGCAAGATCGGCAAACTGGGGCCAGGACTGCTTGTTTAATAGGTTAAAATTTAATAAGGGGATTATTCACAGGGAAAAGTGGAATTTGAGGCCCAGCTCTATCAGGCTCGACCTTTCAGTAGTTTCCAAGCTGAGCAAATTGGGAAAAGAGAATGGCAACGCCTACTAATAAAAGAGCCACCAGTGAGTGACCCAGCACTGAGTGCCTAGTGAATGAGAAGGGCAAGGCAGGCTCTCTCACTCGGCTCTCCATTCAGCCCTTTTCACCATTTGCCAAATGCGAAGGACGCACACTATGACATCACAAAATGGAATGATCAAGCCCTCTTCTTCAGCATTTAGCTGAGCTGGCAGATGAAGTTCTTGATTGAATCAAGATGGAAACACACAGTGCTAATTTTTCTCATGAGGGCCCCAGCAATGCTGGGAAGAAGGCCACACTGCAGACTTCTCCCCACTCACGCTGAAAGCTAGTACCCATGGTGCACTGCTCTGCCTGGAAAAAAAATGGTCTCCAAAGTCCTGCACGTCCCAAAGCCAGGGAAGCGGCAGGTGGAACAGAAAGCACAATCCAAAATCAGGTCTTCCCAAATCAGGCAGACCAGAGGTCTTTAGGCCTACAGAGACCCAGATTGGACAGCCAGAAAGGGGGGCGGGGAACTTTTCTCCTCTGTTCCAGTAGTTAATTTCTAAAAAGGCAAGTCCTGGAGACTCAGGCTTACACCACACAAACCCAATAACTTGGAAGTCCTGTTCTCTAATCCCAAATATTGGGGAGCCTCATGTGGTTATTCTGTAGTGAGAGCAAGACCCTCTCTCCTGTATTATTACTTCACATCTTCCAAGGCTACACACCCTCACGTTGAAATTAGGTTCTGTGGCCTTGGCAAAGTGTCTTAGATTATGCCCTGACTGACTGGACTAGGTGATCAGACACAAGAGACCCTGACTGCAGAAATAGAATGCCCCTAGTCTTCTGTTCTCATGATGAAGAAAGGATTGCAAAGTTAAACCCATACACACAAGTACTAAAGGGGCATTCCTGCTTCTTGGGCAGACACAGGTCACATGCACACTATACATTTAAAGCACATGGCTTCCCACAAAGAACCCCGAGAACGGTCATTTGCACCTCAAAGAGCCACAATTCCCAGCACCTTAACAAGCTAAAGTTCCCAGGATTCTTTGAAGGAACCCATGTGCTTTAAATGTGCTCTTATGGCCCAGTGAGAAACTTCTACACGAAGCTCTTAAGAAGCAGTAAGTGAGGAGGCAACGTACTATGACTATGATTTTATGCCTCTCCTTAAACATTGCTACACTTGCTGTTTCCGACCAACAAGGGCTGCAGATATGATGAAATTATATATACTGTATATAGAATGCTCAGAGCCCTTGCTCATTAAGCAACCTGGGTCTCTAGTTGATTACTGCATAGGAAGGATATGCAGATTGGGCAAAAAAAAGTCTCTTAGTTACAAAAATACTGTTTCCCTGGAGGGTTGCTCAAGGCACCCAGAAGTAGGAAGCCGAGGTGTATTACTGACAATTAAAAGCAACAGCAGTCAGCAAAAATAGTCAACAGAGCCGAGATTCTCCCGTAGGAAAGAGAACAGTTTCTTTCCCCTGAGCCAGGAGCTTAGGGAACCGTGAAGATATTTATATACAGTAAGTCGATGGAAATCTGGTTTCCGCTTTGCGCCGACCCAACCAAGCTTCCTCATGCCCTGCAGCTTCCCTTCTGGTGCCATCAGACAGGCTCTGTAGCCTCAGATCCTCCCATGCCTCCCTCCATCTGTCTCTCCAGCTTCCTCCACAAGATGATGATCTCCTTGTAGGCTGTCAGCCCAGCCCTGCGTTTTGAAGCGCTACCAAATTAGTTCAAGGGGAATTAACTTGCAACCCCCAGAACAGTGATAACAGGACAGCTGTACCTTGAGTTCAAGAAAAAGAAATAGGACCTAGGTGCACATGCTAAATTACACTAGAACTGTTCAGCAAGTCAATTTCCAATTGGGAGGTTGGTTTTTTGGGGGGTGGGGGAGTATGTGGCTCTCCCACCCTGTTTATTTTGGCAAAGGCATTTTTTAAAGGTGTGTGTGTGTGTGTGTGTGTGTGTATAAAATTAACTCATGCAAATAGGAACGGAGCACTCCCCACACCCTTCGGTGTGACCGAGTCGACTCAGGGAAGATGGCCCGACGTTTTCCGTTTGCCTTTGTGAAGTTTTCATTTCCTGGTTTCATTCCCCTCCCGTTTCCACCACCTCTCCCCACCCCTCCGTATCAAAGCTGTTCCCACCAAACCCTGGCAGCCTGCATCTTGCAGGCAGAAAGCCATCGTCAGAAAAGAGGAATTTGAGTCCGTGGTTGCCTTTGTGCTTTCCAATGAATTCCTGTGGATCGGGTCAGAGCGGGCGTACTAGGGCGGGGGAAAGAGGCGAATACCAGCAGAGAACGACACTTCTGTGTGTGTATGTGTGACTGCGTGTGCCTTAAACCGATGGGGAAAGAATTGGCCAGCGGAACAATCTCGTGAACCCCAAAGCCTCCTTGACAATAGCAACTGTTGGCCAAGGCCAGGGCAGGAGGGAACCGACCTCCCCACTCCCTTCCCCGCGCGCACCGCGGCTCTTTTCTTGCAGGATAAAGGGGTGGGGTTGTTTTGGCTGCTAACAAGTGAGTTTGCAGCGGGAGCGAAGGCAGCAGCCGGGGGGGGGGGGGCAGAGAGAGAGAAAGATAGAAATGCTGGGTGGGATCACGCCGCGTAAGAAGCCACTAGGGGAGCCGCAGAGAAGGGGAGGGTGGCCGTCCTTTTCTTACCTACATCTGCATTGCAAAACGCTTGTTGCGGATGCACCGGGGAGCAACTGCAGGCGTCGGCGAGGCGGTCCATCCTTCCCAGGAGCAACACGGCCAGCGAGGCCAAGAGGCTTGGGAGCGTAGCGCTCATCTTGCGGACAGAGACCGACAGACAGATAGATAGACCGAGAGAGAGAGAGAGAGAGAGAGAGAGAGAGAGAGAGAGAAAAGGAGGGAAGGAAGGAGGGGTGGCGGGTAGGCGAGATTTGACTGCTCACTGCTGCTGCCGCCTCATCCAGACACGCGCGCGCGCGCCCGCCTCGATCTTCTGTGCTTCTCTCTTTGCGTCCGCTGCTGCGGCGATCCCAGGGCGACTCCTGGCGCTTAGGCGGCGGCGGCGGCAGCAGGCAGTCGCGAAAGTTTGGGCTTTGCACTCGGCCTTCTCTCTCGGGCTGGTTGGGGGTTGGAAAAAGATCCCGCCACTGGAAGAATCGGAGCCTCGCAGATCGTAGCTGCTGCTGCTGCTTGCTGCTGCCTTCTATGGAGGTGTTTTCTTCTCCTAGCTTCGGCGAAGCCTGGCTTTTTAATGGGCTCTGGGGATTCGCTGCCCCTCCTCTCCGTGGCACTGGGCCAGAGCGGGCGGCTCGCCTGCTCCCGGCAGCCCTCTTGCGCTGCTCGCTCCCTTCGCCTCCGGTCCCGGCTCGGCTCGGCTTCTGGCGACCCGCGCAAGCTTTCTTTGGTTGACAGCTCCTTCCTTCTGGAGCTCTCCGCTCGGGAAGAGCATGCAGCCCTGTGGAGCGCCAAGCACACGCCTGGCGCTATCGGAGATACAGATTCATTGCAGCCAACCCCTAGGGGCCGAGGTCCCTTCGCCCCCAGCCCACGAATAAAATATTTGAGGAGGCTTCCTCCCCCCCCAAAAAAAAAGTTGATGGGCATTGACATTTAAATGGTGCGCGTGTGCCACGTCTTGTGATGTGGGGCGAGGCTTACCTGCCCCCCTCCAATATTTTATTCAAGTTGGCACCCCTGGATATAATATAATGATTTATAGTATATAGTATATATAGTAATACATTGATTTATAGTATATAGTTTATCATTGCTAAAAGAGTAAGCGCATACAGCCCTAATTAAAACTTGAATTCCATCTTCATAATGTGAACCTTGTGAAGGAGTGCTAAATTATATATTTGTGTTTGTGTATATACATGATTTAGATAAATTATTTAAGGCCAGGCGTGTGCTTGGCGCTCCACAAGGCAGCATGCATTTTCTATAGAGAGAGAATAATAGTAGTAGTGCTGTAAAAATGTGACTAAAAGGAGGCTCCATGAGGAGGTAGCACCCTGCTACACAATACTGGTATTTCATATCCATTATTAATATCCCCCTATAAAACCTGTGAGCCCAATATATTACTACTTCTTTTCCCTGTAGGTCACTGCGTGCAGCAGAAGAGTTTCCCTCGAAGACCCTCAAATATGAGGAGGTCACTCCACAATAATCCACAGCAGGGCTTTTAGGGTGGGTGCCCCTGTTCTGTGGAACAGGATCCTAACTGATCCTAATTGACAGGTGTCTACCACTTGTCCTTTCCAGAAACATTTGAAGATATTTTTTGTTTCCACAAGCTTTTTCCAACTCAATAAAAAGATAATCTGCCTTAGATTTTCATTCTGTATTGTCTTTAAGCCTAAAGTTGTTGCTTTTCTACTTTTTAAAAAATGCTTTTAAAGCTGTTTTCATGGTATGTTTATAAATCTTCAGTTGAGCATAGAAGTCTCTACTTATTAATCTATAATAACAGTAATAATGCAGCACTGATTAACCCACATAAACTGGTTCCTGCTGCCCCCTTCCTTAAATCTTGCCCCCAATATCATTCAGCAAGCCCAGCCAAGTTTTCCTGGCTCCTTCTCAGCAGAGAGAATCCCTGGAATAAGCATTTATGTTAATTCAGCAGAGCTAAACATCCAGAAAACAAGTCAATTCAGTCAGCAAGGATTTATTTATTTATTTATTTAGAGCATTTGTACCTGGCTCTTCAGCCAAAAAGTCTCCCACAGCAGCTGACTTACAAGTAAAACAAGACGGTCCCTAACTTCAGGCTTACAATGTAAAAAAAAAATACACACAAGGGAAAAGGACAGTGATATAGTAGAGGAAAATCAAAATTCAGGCACCAATTTCTAAACAGTTGACCAGCTGGCACTGTTCAGGCCACCTGATGGAATGGCTGCCCCCATACGGCAGTTGAGGGGAGAGGAGGCCTGATGGAGCAGGCCTGTCACAGCACAGCTGACTGAGTTGAGCTCTGCTTCCCAGCTCTCCCAGTGAAGCACTCTGATATTGGCTGAGAGAAGGCCTCTAAGTGATGTGGGTGACAGTTGAGGAGAGGTAAGTCCTCCAGTGATGTCTTATGTCAGATGTGGCCTAAAAAAGAAAAAAAAAGAGGCCCAGCCACTGTTGGCAAGGCAGCCATTGTTGGCAATAGAACTCCCCAAGGCATTCTGACAGGACGCTGCCAGAGGAAATATGGCAGAACTGGGCCAACATTTTTCTGAGGGAAAATAATTGAGATTTTTTTCTCACCTGCCCCCACCTAGAAAAAGGTTACTTTGCCGAATTTTCTCTGAATATTTTCCACAATTTTTGCAACACCTGCCACTTTTCCTTTCACTGCGACCCAGAAGTATACTAGATTCCAGAATATTGTGCAGGATTCAAAAATGGTGACCAGGATACCAGCACAGCTATTTTTTGTTTGTTTATTAAATTTTTATACCACCATATAACCCGTAGATCTCAGGGTGGTTCATAACATAAAATTACAATTAAAAAACCCCCACAAAATACATGATAAAAATAAGAACAGAAATAAACCAATAATGCCCCCTTTCACAACACATTTCTGCAGCTGTACCAAAAAGGGGGCTGGGTAGAGAAAGAATCTGTGCTAGTGCCACTAATAATACTGAGTCCGACCACCAAGAAATTATTGGATAATTTTTCCTTCCCTTGGAGAAAATCAATTAATTGGTCCCTTCAGTTTCTCTACCTTTGTCTTCCCCAGGGGGCTGAGGAAGTTGGTTAATGCCAGCATATAAATGCTAGACATTCTAGAAGAATATATAAACCAGCTTCACCACTGGGCTACCAAAGTGCTTCCAGATCAGAACGTGAAATTTCTAAACCAGCTTGATCTTTGTTATCAGTGATGAATCAAAGATTTTGAAAACAATCATCATCTGGAATTCCATCAGCTGGTCTACTGCTACCAGCCTTCTAATCCCAGATTTTGGGGAGCTATTTATGATTACTCCAGTGAGACAGAGGACTTCTGCACATGCACAGTGGCACCCTGTTTATTTGTTACTCCTCTTCATGTTTTAGGGATGAACCATAGCCCTGAAAATAGTTTCTGAGGTGAAATGCCATTGAGACCTGGCTCGAATTAAGCTGCGGAAGTTGTTTTCAGCGCTGCAGCTCAACTCTTAAAAACATGCTAAGTTCCCACCCTTGTTGTGCCAGATGGAATCTCATAGCAAGAGGAGGAAATGCATTTCAGCTGTTGGCAGCAAGGCAGGAGACTGCCCAGCTTCTTCTTCCAAGTGGCTTCTGCTGCTTTCCAAAATACAGGGATTTCTCAATCCTCAGACCATGAGTCTAGTCACAGAGGAAAGTGAGAACGACATGACCTCAAGAGGCAAAAGCCTCAGATACTATGTTCTAGAGTCTCCCTTTCATAAGCTTGAGAGGCCTTCCCAAGCACTTTAACTAAGTTGAAGTGAGTTGTACAACATACAGTCTTGTATATTCTTCACATGCATAGAGATTCATCTTGGCCAGGTTCCAGGTAATTCCACATAAGTTAGGGGTCTGCTATGGCCTGAACATGCTGAAGGAGCAGTGTGTGTGTGTTGGGCGCTGCATTCCCTATATCTAAGCTGTCCGCAAGCTTCCCCCCTGGTTTCCCCTCAAACAATTCCAAAGAATTAGGGGTACCCTGAATGATGCCTCTTCCTTGCAGCAGCAACTGACTTCCAGTGGTGACTGATGTTCATTAGGACTGGTAGAGCATAAGGTCACCAGAAATGGAGCCAAAGCCAATGACCGGCGCAAACACAGCCAATTCATTCTGGTTTTGTCCCTATCTTCCTCCCTGCTGAGACTAAGGAAGACAAAGCTGACAGCCAAGGCCACTCTCTGGACTGGTTGTAAGTAAGAAGGCAGGGGCTGTGGGGGCGGACTGAGGCAGTGCCTCGTTCTCCCTAATTGGTCACCTCCACTGATGGCTTCTATATTGATGGGAAGCCTGGCCATTCAAGATCAGCAGCATGCTCATGATGAACATGTGGTCCATTTTACAAAAGGAAAAAAATATTCTCCCCCTTTCTGTAATCTGTTCCTCTCCTTGGGATTCGGGACTGCCCTGAGCTCCTCTCAAACTCACATCTGTTAAAAACAGGCAAGGGCAAACATTGCTGTGTCTTAACTCTGCTGCTCTACCTTGGCACTTCATGTAGTCACCAGATCTTGACCTTTTCCCACGCCATCCTTATTTCTGAACGTGCCAAGGGCATTGACCACTTGGTCCCTCCCAGCCCCCATGTTCTGAATTCAGACCAAGGTTGCCAAAGAGAAGGAGGTCCCGTCACAGTACAGCAGCCTCAGAATGCCCCAGGGATGTGCAGAAAAATTGCAACAGGCGCAGAAGGATCTGCATGAGTGTTTTGACAATGCTAAGGTCAGGAAGCCAGGGTGGAGGCGGGTCCTGCTGACGGCCAGGGAGTGGAGCCGGCTGAGCGCCCAGCAGTGAGTCATGGCTGGAGATAAATGGAAACACATGTGCAGCCATTTGCGGGCTTTATTGCTCACAGCACAGAAAGCGTGGACACTTAGTAAACACAGGCCAAGGGCTGGTCCAATCCTGGAACTCAGACATCTGCAGTTCCCACACCCACTAGCACAGACCCAGGCATGAGGTGGGGGGGAGGGAGGGAGCTGTTCTAACCAAATTCTCGGTGCACATCCAAAACATTTTCCTGCCTGAATCAGAGTACAAGTGGGGGGCCCCACCCTGCTAGGGCCAACACTTTAGAAAGTCCTGCTTTATCATTCAGGCAACAAATTCAGCTTTCATCAGTTCCCCCACCCTATGATGCTGCCTAAAGCAGATGGCTCCATTCTGCCAAATGGCAGGGTAAGCCCCACAAATCCCTATAATGGTTTCATCCAGAATCATTCTGGTTTATTATCACTTGCATTACAGATTCATAGAAATCCTGGGTTAGGAACCAACCTGGGAATTAAAGAAACAGCATGTTTTAGGCAGAATTGCAGGGCCCTCTTGGTTCTAGCTGTGTCACTGGAGAGTAGGTGACTAGGAGTGACTATTTCCACCTATCTCTGGTTTATCAGCTGCAACACTTCCTTGACCAGGATAGCCCAACTACAGTTACCCACCTCCTGTTTAGGCTATTGTAATATCCAGAAGCTGCAACTAGTGCAGATCAGAGCTGCTAGAGTTTTGAGTGATACAGCAAGGGGAATTCATGTAACGCCCGTCCTCCAGGAGCTATACTGGCTGCTTATTTGCTGCTGAACTCTGATGTACAAAGCCCTGGACAATTTAAAACCAAAATACATGAAAAAGCATCAGTCTTTTTCACCCCTAACCCGTGGATTTGCGCCCCCTAACCCTAACCCCCAGATGTTGCGCCTGGTGCGGCCGGGCCCCCCCTGCACCCCCACGCTACGCCACTGCTTGGAGAGGACCTTCTCTGTGCCTTCTTCCCCCAGCCCTGGACAATTTGTGGAACTCCCTCACCTTGGGAATACAGCTGTGTCCTTCATTGATGAACTTTTGCTGATGGCTCAATATGTACTTCTTTATGCTGATGTTTAGGGGACAAGGGTAGGCTTGGGTATTGGAACAATGTCCACTGCTGATTTGTAGTTGAGGGGTGGGTCAATTTGATGCTATGGTTCAAATCTGTTTTATTGCATTTGTGATGTGTTTACTTTGCTGTATACCACACTATGATCCTATGGGGTAAAGGGCAGTTTAGAAACCAACAACACCAACAACACATCTAGCTTTCCCAAAATGACTCATCCCTATCCTGGATAAGAGGATATGAAAGTACAGTAGTGGCTCCACATAGGGCAGAAAAAATTACAGATTCTGCATTTTATTGCAATTTTATAGGTTGGGGGGGCGGGGAAACAGGAGGCCATCCTCTGTTTTTTTTTTGTGGCCTGTAAATTGCCTGTTGAATAGTCTTTCCTTAATTGCCCCAATGTCAGATTCTTTTTTGGGGGGACTTTAATTACTTGTTAATGTCTAATTATCTTTTCTTTTTTGAGTTTGTAATGATGAAATAACACTATCTTACTATTTAAAAAATAAGACCAATAGCCCCCTTCCCACGGCTGTTTCTCAGCAACTGGTACTCATTGGCATGCTGCCTCTGATCCCTATTCAAGAGGCAATTAACAGGCTTTTAATCAGTAATCCTCCAGTTTTGATCAACAGGAAGCAATAACATTGGCAGGGTTTTAATTTAACATTCAAAGGGACCTTTACTGAATAGGGCTTGTAAGTAAACATAGAAGGATCTTGACCGTGGAGAAAAGCATTGTTGGAAAATAGAAAGCTAAATTCAGTGCTGTGTGGAGCTTCCATTTTGATTCAAGTGAAATTCCTCAGCAGCATTAAAGGGCTCTGCTGTGGAAGATACCTTAAGAACAAGAACAAATTCGTAAATTTGCTAATTTACCACTATTTTTTTTTAAAGTAAATGCAGGCCCTCCCCTCAAAAAGTAGGCAAAACATTTTCCTGAACTTTTATGAGGGAAAAACAGGCACAGGAGTGATGCATTGATACAGAACTAGGGAAAACTAAGGAAGAGCCCCAGCCCTGGATGTGTTTAGGAGGAAGACTTTTGAAAGAGATAGAAGAGCTTCTCACTCACATGATGGGAATCATGTGCAGAGACAGCCTACATTGTCAGAATATATGAGAGGCAAACGTCCTCAGGACCACTGCTAAGATGTTGTCCCTTGCAAGGCATTTGTGGCCAATCAGGTTCTCTTTGTTCTTCAGCTTTTGCGGTGTTGCTTTCCTGTTTGAAGTGCTGACAGTGCTCATTGTTGGACTCACCCTCACCTTAACCATTAAAGCAACTTTTAAAATGCTGATCATGCTCAGGAAATGAAACACTTTTTGCTATGTGTGTCGCAAACCGCCTCTGAGGGAGAGAGGGAAATCTCTCTGGAGCTGGAAAACCATCCCTATCCTTATGTGCAACATATAGGAGACATATAGGAAGCTGTCTAATACTGAATCAGACCATTGGTCCTTCTTATTTAGTTTTGTTTACACTGGCAGGCAGTGGCTCCCCAGGGTTTCAGGAAGGAGTGTTTCTCAACCCTACCTTGAGATGCTGGGGATTGAACCTTGAATCTTCTGCACACAAAGCAGACACTATATCACTGAGTTACAGCCCTTCCCCAAGGGGCATAAGAGCATCAGAGGGGAAAAACTAAATAAAAGAAACAGGTAAGAGATCCTGGCAATCAAACAACCTGCTTCTTTGCAGCCATGAAGTCAGGGGGTGGGTGTCCTATTAATATATATTATTAAACTGCCAAGGGATTACTGTATAGCCAGTAGAATGGACATAAATGCAGATACTGATGTGATGTGATGTGGGATAGATGGCAATTGCACATACAGTTTTTATTTAGTTAGTTTTGCTCTTCCATGGTAACTTTACATGCACTTATTTATAGAAATCATTCATGTTATTGTATAAATTATTTAAGGGAATCTGGTCGTATTATCCCCAGCACAGGAGGGATGCCTTATATTGTGGGAAATTCCTCCAGATTTGGAAGCCAGAAGTCAGATATAACAAGCAAGGATTTGGCTTGTGTACTCTGATGAGAGAAGGGAACTAGAAGAAATGGTGGACATGGAATCATTTTTCTGACAGCAGGCCACAGCATTGCAAGACAGGAAGTGTGCCCAGAGCCCCTTTAAAAGCTTCCGGGTCAAGCAGCCTGCTTCCTGGTCTTAGCAACTGTATGACTAATGCTAACAACCAAACTAGACATGGTGCTAAACATCTCCTTGTCAGAGAATTCAAATGAAAACAGGAGTGCAAATGATCAGTGTTCGCTTATTTGCCCCATGTCTGGACCGGAAATCAATACAGCAAACATGATAAATATTTGCTGTTTTTGTTGCTTTCAGTCCACAAACCATATGTAATTGATCACATTCTTTTCCCATTTGCACTGTTTCCTTTGCATTGAAATGCAGCTTTTTCCCCACAGAGAATCAACTGTGACAGCCGGGACCTCTTCTGAACCAAAGTACAGTAAGACACTTTTCAGTTTAGGTAGGTACTGCTTAAGTATTTGTACAACTGCAAAGCTTAAGTCCCCATGGTATCTTTGCAAGGGAGAAGGATAGGGAGAAAACTAGAACTGATCATGCACTGACACTTAATTGACCACACACCCCTGACTTCCTAACAGCCCTACCAGGTCCAGTGGGCATGAGCTGTCACTGTTTCCACCTATAGATGATGTCTGTTTTTTCACCTAGAGATAGAGCAGCATGAGCAAACAACCAGCTGAAACCAATTTGGCAGATTGACAGTTGATCTCAGACTGAGAAGGCTGAAGTCTATATACATGTGGCTTAGTAATTTTCTAGGAAATTAAAAGTTTTAAATGTTTTAACCCTGCATCTCTGACTTTGACCCTTTTCCACTATGTGTGAAGTTTTATTGCTAGACTGCTGATCTATATGCCTGAATTTATGTTCTGTTCAGTGTTTTCTGAATAAATCTTTCCATTCTTTTACTGCTGCAGTCGTATGACTACTGTACATAGCTGTACTAAGCCCTGGAGTGGTTTACTTCAAAGTAAGTACTGACAGGATCATAGGTGCCGACTCCCTGGGACCCTGGGTTCCTGAGCACCCATAAAATTCCCCATGAAGGGGCTGGGCACCCACAAATTTCAGCGCCAGTTGCATGGCACCCATGGCATCAGGCACCCACAGTCATGGGGCCAAGATGGCACTCCTGGACAGGATTGAAGTATTGTACATGACTACTAGTTTTTCCCTCCCAGTTACGTAGGCTTATCACAGAAACTGCGTGAAGACAGGGATTCTTTAATTCTACGAGGTTACAAAAAGAAAGAAACTAGTGCCCTTCAAAAGGCGAACATACTTTGCACATGTTCAGAGGCACTGCTGTTAGGTCAGTTTTTCAGAATAGCAGCTGACTCTATGGTAAGGTCATCCTGTGAATGCTCAAAGACATTTTTGTCTGAGATCTTTAGAAGAATGGCATGGTGGTGGTGGCTTTTTGGATCACCAAAAATGTGTAGCTTTTAGTGTTGCTACCCCTTTTCTTTGGAATATCATTCATGTTCAGAATCTGCAATTTCTCGAAACAACTGAAGACATTTTTGTTCCAACAGGCTAAATGGGTCTTTGCCACGAGTGTCCTCTTCTTAGCGATTTAATCTTTTTAAAAATGTGTTCATTTTTGTATTTTTAACTGTTTTTAATTGTTTCATATGTAAATCTTATTGAGATGGTGGTTTAGAAGGCAATTAATAAATCAATGTTAATAATATAATAATATTGAAAGTGAAAGTTGGCAACTTGTTTTTCAAATTTTATTAAGAGAGAATCTCAAGCTAGGGGGATATAAAGGGGCAGGGAATGCACATCCAACAGCATGGGGACTTAAATTAATTAGGATTAATTGTAGATGCATCTGTCAAACTCGAGGGTGAATAAAATTACCTATCCACTTTGAATTAGCTCACCATGATATAGATGCTGGCTTGGACTATCAAGACACAATGCTGAATCAACAGTTAGAGAAGCAGCTAGGACAACAATAGAAGCTGAGGTACTATGAGATGTGCCTCAAGGGCAGATTTTGACTTGTTATATATTCTGCCTGCAACAGAGAATCCTAGCCTTTTATGTGTTCAGCTTGTAACTAGGACGCACCACAACAATAAAACCTGAGTAGCGAGTTGGGCATGGGAAGAAGGTGGTATTGGGAACCACGGCTGTACCATTTTGAAAACTGACAATACCTGCGATATAGGAACTTTGGCAGAGCAAGAGTGCTTTGTTATTGTAATGGATGGTGTCATCAGAAGAACCTTCCAGTGCAAGATAGCTAACAGGGGTAATGTCTGAGGAAGAGCATGTACCATTTTGGTGGTTTTGTTCAGGGCTGTGGTAGTTGAAGGTCCAGGTTATCTTCTGCATCTTGAAAAGAAAGCTAGGGTGCTTGTTTGTTTCAAGTTGCTGGGTGACTTGGGATCCAAGAAAATACTGCTGCAACCAGAAGCCATAGCTTAGGTGCATGCTCCAAGTGGGCTCAGTGTAAAAACGAGGGATGTGTGAATCACTTGTGAGGTCATGGAGCTTGTACTGCTCTAGGAATCTGAGTGGCACTGTGTGGAATTCAAGAGCCTCCATAATCTTCCTCTGGAAAATATTCTTATAAGTCTCATAAAAGGTCAGGTTGAACTGGAGCTCCAGCAGCTGCTCTGGCAAAAGCATAGGAAAGCGGATCTTTTCCACGTGGCCTTCCTTTATTTCATTGGTATGAGCCCATTGGTCCAGAGCTTTCAGCAGGGACCATTCATTCTGAATCACAACATCTGTACGGGACAGCAGGGCCTCCATCATCTCTGGTGTCAGGGCCAACCAGGCCTCAGTGCGAGTCAAGGCCTCACAGTTCCAGGCTAGGTGCTGCATGGTGAGATTTTGCAGCTGGGCATCTCCACTGGCCAGGCTGTAGTTGTACAGCTTCAGGTGAACATGAAAAGTGGGGTCCAATGGAAATAAGTTGGGGAAGACCTGGATGCAGTACGCTTGCAGGCTTGGAACTCCGTAGGCCAAAGCCAACTTGTGGAAGCACTTTACTGAATGCAGTGTCACTCTGATCTGCCGTGAGTAGAAGTACCTGCATGAACAGAAGGAAACTTAAGAAGTGAGATAATGGCTATACAGCAGCTGCTTATTTTTATCATGATGGGTTTTGAAAGAGAAAGACTCAGGACTTTGAAAAGAATGTTTGTGGTGCCTCAAATCCAAATCCAAGCAATAGAAAAAAGTGAGGACTTACTGACATGCTTAGTTTTCATTACCTTCCGACCATAAGGAGAAAGGGGAAGGCAACAAGCAAGACCAGTGTGATCCACTAGATCATTTATTACAGTTAAGCCTGTAACTTAGCTGAACTAGATTCAGTCTTGGGGGTAAGCCCCACATTACCTGCAAATACCTGAAAACAATCCCCGCCCCTGCTTGACGCACAAAGCAGAGATGCTGGCCCTTACACAGATGTTTTTCTGTGCCCTTCAGACTGAACACATTTTGCAGAAGCCTTTTGAGGTGCTTCTGTTGTCTGAGTGAGTGCTCTGTTTTAGATCAACTTAGTGAAGGAGCTAATAGAACAGTGTGCTCTCCTGTATGGCTCAAATACTGCCCATTACAGCCTCATGTTGATGCACAGAATGCATAGAAAGTCAGGAGAATCAGACTTGCTATGTCAAACCCTTGCTATTCTTACCTGAGAAAGCTGTTCACATTGGGCAGGCACTCTTCATCTACCTTCAGTGTGCTTCCTTGGAGAAGAAGGCTGGCCTCACTGTTTGTACGAAGAATCAGTCTATGTGCACACAGACTCAGGACTTCAGTGTTGTTATCTGCTATCAGCACAGCGATGTTGAGGTCACAGTCCTGCCGGCTGTCATACAGTTTACCAAGGTCCTCAGGAAAACCTCTGGAATGATCCAGGAAAAACTCCTGGAGTTTTTCTGGAATGATGGAAACAAAAATGAGTCATGGGGAAAACAGAAAACCTCGCTGACCATGAATTTGCAGTATAATATGCAATAACCAATAGCCCCACTCCAAAATGACAGAGAGGGTTATGGAACAATAGCAGCAGGGAAATTACTTTACTTGCATAAATAAAAATGTATGGAATTAGTTTAGGTGTATTGCCAAACAGTGATAGCCAGCATTTGGCAAGCACAATGGAACTTCTCTTCCCCTTTCATCATCACCTCTGTTGGGTCCCCCAACCTTCTGGAGTGGATCTGAGGGTATTGGGGGGGGGCTGCAGGGGTGAGGAGAGGAAAGGGAATTCATGTTGCATGGAGGCGGGGATCTATTCCATTGCCAAACAGGCACTTTTGGCTGTCACTCAAAAGCATCTGAAAACTGAAATAATGAACAACAGACTGACATAGCAAAACCAGCAGGGCTAGGTTTGAACTGGTACACCAAGGTAGTAGTAGTTCTACCTGGGCACCCCCTATCTGAAATTGGGTAAATTATAAGCTCCCTGCTGCCACCATTGACACCTGTGACCCTAGGATATTTTGATGACACAGCTAACCACATCACACTGAGGACTCACTCTTGTCACACACCACTCCTGCATCCTCCCCATGTCCGCAGTTGTGCGACAACCAGCCTTGAGATCCACATTGTACAAGAGACTTCTCTGTCCCAATACAATTGACATCATCTAGAAGAATGGGACCCAGTCCTGTGGAGAAAGCAAACACAGTAGTCTGTCACACCAGAGATAGGGAGTAGAGAAGAAGGAAGAACTTTTTGTTTTAACCTATAACAATAAATAATAGCCCCATGTTGTAGATTGCAGAGAAAGAGAAAGACAATTGACTTGATATAGCCCACTGCTAATATTGTAGGTCTGAAGTGGAGCTGAGGCTTGTATTAATTTCTAACATACAAAACATGCCTCCAATTTACAGCAAAGATCAATTGTGCTCATTCATTCCTCAGAGCCAGAGCTCAGTTGCATGCTCGTCATGCTGCACTGACTTGGATGCAGAAGCATTGCACTTTTAAACGTTTAAAAACTAAAAATAAACAATTGTTCTCACAAAATAAGAGTTAGAGATCTATCTATCTATCTATCTATCTATCTATCTATCTATCTATCTATCTATCTGGCTGGTGCATTTATATACCCCTTTTCAAGCAACGTGCCTAACAAAGCACATTGCAATGAGAATTTAAACATTTCAAAAGTGGTTAAAATACTGCACAATTAAAATTCACAAGAAGTTCCAAGGATGCTTCCAGACTGCTGCATTTTTGTGAATGGGATTCAATTGCATATTGGCAAATTCAGACTGCCCAAATAACAGGCGCTCTTGTACAATAAATCCCCCATGGACTTTTTGTGGTAAGGCAAGTGATTCGAAAAAGCACTGGAAAGCATGAAATAACAATCACTTAGAGCACCGTTGTATAACCTTCCCGCAAAGAAATCACAAATTCTTAGATAAACTTCTGGCATTGTATAACCTCACCATAAACTTTTTGCAAACAAATCATTATGAGTGCTCAATAAATGTGCCATCTGGAAGTGCTCTAAAACAAAGTACAGTGGTTTTGACTCCCGAAACTATTCAAAAACCAAGGCGCATCTTCCAGTTGGCTGCAGGAGCTTCCTGCACTCAAGCAGAAGCCGTGGAAACTGCGGAGGATGTTTGGCTTCCGAGAAACGTTCACAAACCAGAACACTTTCTTCTGGGTTTGTGGCATTCAGGAGCCGATTTGTTTGACAACTAAGCCATTTGGGAACCAAGGTACCACTGTACAAAATTCAAGATGCAAAGGGTAGCATTCTGTTAAAGAAAACAACAGCCTAGGTGAAAAAGTATGTATTAATTGGCAGCAAAAACTCATGAGACCCCACAGATTGTATCTTGGAGGGAAGGGAGTTCCATAGGGAGGGGGGGGCAAATTGAGGATGAGAAAAGAATGGGAAAGGTCCCATAAAGACAGGGGCTCAGCCTGTTTCCATGTGTCCATTGAAGGATAGCCCATTGCCTCCTATGTGACAGCCTGTTCTACTGTCCAACGGCTCTTATGGTTAGGAGGTTTCTCCTAATGTTAGAGAATATTCACTTCTCTGTAATTTCCACCAATTGGTTCTAGTCCCAGCTTTTGAAGCCACAACAACAAAAATATGTTCCGTCTTCTGTGTGACAGCCCTTCTGATTTTTTGAAGGCCACTACCATGTCTTCTGAAGACAGGAGTGCCTCGCGTGCTCTGGTCCATGGGGTCACGAAGAGTTGGACACGACTAAACGACTAAACAACAACAACCATGTCTTCCTATAGGGTGGTGTTTAATCAAAGCAGACTCATTGAAGTGAATGGACCCTGCTTAGTCATATTCATTAATTTCAATGGGTCAGCTCTGAGTAAAACTTAGTTGAATACCATCTTTAATCTTCTCTTCTCCAGGCTAAACACACCCAGGTAAAATAGGATTTGGGTCTAGGAAGCAATGGGGCAGGGTAAAGGAAACAGTAGCGCACATACACTATTCTTCTATATCATAAGGGATGAAAATCTGTATTGTACCTTCCCCATATGCTGCCCCTTGCTTTGCTTCTACTGCATTCATGAAGCCCAGGGAACGGCAGACCACGTGTGCATCCATAATATCCCAGCCATCGTCACATACTGTCCCCCACTCGCCATTATAGTAGATCTCCACACGGCCCTCAGTGAGAGAGTTTCCCTGAGCCAGCCGGACTGCTCCATCATATAGATCTGTAGTAAGTAGATGACACAAAAAGTGAAAGGCT
This sequence comes from Podarcis gaigeae, assembly GCF_964106915.1. Taxonomy (NCBI): domain Eukaryota; kingdom Metazoa; phylum Chordata; class Lepidosauria; order Squamata; family Lacertidae; genus Podarcis; species Podarcis gaigeae. The sequence goes on along the minus strand of NC_139679.1, from coordinate 32,041,339 downwards.
AACAGAAGCAGACTACAAGCTACAAGAAGAAGCTTGAGGTGCCAGAGAGCTAGTCATAGCATCCTTGAATTGAACTGAATGGATACCTCTCTACCCTGCCCTCTTCTACCTATTCTGAAATTGTGGGACCTGATTCTATTTATGAGCATGGATGGAATTCTAGAGCTGCTACTGTTAATTACTGCAGTTTTTTTTTTAAAAAAGGAAACAAAATTCAGAATCTAATACATTGCTCTAATTTCTTGGATCAGATTTGGATGACAGAACTTCCTCACATTTAAATGTCAAAATCAAAATTTACATCACAATTCAGTGTATGTTTCTCCATGTCGTTCTAGAGGACATTTAACAACTGCTTAAGAATGAATAGGGTTAGTCAAAAATTTACCGAATGGTACTGCAAGTCAGCTGTTGTATACTGTCAAATGCTAGCTGCTCTTGTATGTCAGGCACTGTCCTGGATATGCATGCAGATATTTATTATCTAAATTCACACAGAAAAACTGGAGGCTGGAATTAACATTCATCAGTTCTAACAACTCAAGACTATACCAGTAAAAGTATCGGTAAAATTGTGTGAGCAAGAGGAAGGAAAGTTTAGCTTCGTCAGTTATTCTGGGAATAACCCATGCCCATTAGATGTATGGAAATAATCTGGTAGATAAAAACTATTTCCAGATATGGATCTGCTTGGTATGCCCAGGCTCAAGTCACATGGGGCCTCCTGAATATTTTGATCTACACACACACCTTTTACGTATAGAGAGAAATAGTACAATATTTGTGCAATTCAAGGTAACTCTGTTTTGGCTTTCCTTGCCTTCCTCCACTCTCTATATATAAAATACATGGATAGCACATGTATAAAAATACATAAGCAAGCAGTGGTTTCATGCTGAGTGTGCTAGAGATCATTGGACAGAAAACTTCCATGCATTATTGCATTAATGTTCGGCATTAATGCTGTATTTAATTATTGGGAAGGAGTTTCCTAGTTAATGGAATTCAAACAAATGTCAGCTTTCATGCCCCCTCTCCCACAAGCAATAGAAAAAGTGGAGAGGGACCTAAGTCAGGATGGATAACTTCTGGCCCCAAAGATATTTGTTGAACTATAACTCCCATCACCCCCAGCCAGCATGGCCAAAAGTCAGTCATGATCAGAGTTCTGGTCCAGCAACTTCAGGAGGACCACAGGCTCCACAGCTCTGAAGCAGGTTCCTATGCAGGTATGATCCATAGTTAATAGAGTCCTGCCACTGTGAGAAAGTCTGGATGGAACAGAACTGCCTGGCCTTTTCTTTGAAAGCAACACAAGCCAAGACATGCAGTCATACAGCCAAGAGTCAGGAACCTGTCTATAGCTTTCTCCCATTCCCAACGGCCATGACAGCTGTTGCTTAAACAGAGAAGGATCAGAGAGCCTGAGGACACTTACGGAGTGAGTCATCTAAGCCAGAGCATAGCAGACAGAGAATTAGCAGTCCAGATGTAGTCCTGTGCAGCCAACCTGAAGGAGAGAGATACATTACCCCAGTTATGACTTTAGTGACATGAATGGCTTATGCGGTGTTTTTACATGTCCCTGCTACCTGCTTTAGTACTCCAACCAGAAAGCTCAGGCATAAAGCGGAAACTGGTCCCCATTTGCCAGTTTGCAATCTTGAGTTCCCTATTTGAGTTCCCTATTTGATTCAAAGGCACGGCTGCGGTCTGAATAAATAAACAGCATGTCAGCACCACTGCACTACAGAATAAGCTTTGGATCGCCCTAAATCATAAACCAAACTGATTTACAGATTGTGCCCAAACATGATGCCACCAAACTTCATAAAACTCAAAATTCATGCTGAGTTTTTTCAGACTGCACCATGCATTTAAAGCACATTTAATGCACATGGATTTTCCCCAAAGACCCCTGGGAACTAGTTTGTTAAGGGTTGTGGGAATTGTAGCTCTTTGAGGGGAAACTGCAGGAATCTTGGGTGGGGTGGGGGAGTCATGTGCACTCTATGTGAATCTGTCCTGTATCTTTGCATCACATTGCAGAACTTGGATCTGCAAAAAAGCAATTGGGCAACAACATTATCCTTAAAGCACATACCTCTTTTTTCCTGGGGAGCACCACTGCAGGGGGCAAGCAATGCAGATTTCAGGAAGCACAAAAGTTAGCACATCCCACAGGGAGATTAGGGGTTCTCAAATTTAGCCACCTGAACTGTTCCTAGATACTTCCCTCTGGAAGCACAGGTCCCAGAGTTAGCGGGATACTTGTAGGTCTGTTCTTAGC
>NC_139679.1:32015086-32038849 GCF_964106915.1 Podarcis gaigeae | reverse complement strand
GTTAATTGGAGTTAATTTTAATCTTGCAATCTTGCACACTGTAATCCTTACATGTAATAGCTATTTTATCTGATATTTTAATACAGTTTGTTTCACACTTTATTATCCCATGTAACCATTGTACTTTATATTACCTGTATATATTTCTTATTTACCCTCCCCCAAGATTAATTTATGTATATGGTCCTCTTGATTATCCTTTTATATTATTTGTGGATTATGTTCACATAATTATGCATTAATAAACTGAAATGCATTTGCTGGTCTTTTGCTGATGCGTTTTAAATGGATTTTCCAAACTGATTTTATCCTCAGTTCACATCTGGTCACACACACCTTGCCCATCTGGGGCAATTTCTGGGCCTTTGCTGTTTATGCCACCTAGCTTTCCTCGTCAAATTCTTGTACTTACCCTGGAAGATGCTGGCAATTTGGAAATGCATTGTTGGCCTTGAAGATCTTCTGAGAAAGAGGAGTGAGGGCAAGGATGCAAAAGAGTTCTGAAACTGCCCTTTAAGAAGGAGTAGAGGAGGAACAGAAAGTTTCTGTTTCCTATCCTTCAACTAAGTTTCTATAATGCATTGCTGACAAATACATAAACTGTTTCTGGAGAATTCCCTCTTTTGCATTCCCCAAAGGTTTGCAAAAAATACAAACATATTAGAGGTTTTGCTGAGGTCTTCAACACCCGTGATACCATATTCATTTCCATTAGTTACTGGCATTCAAATCGTAACACAGAAGCAGATTATTTAAACATGCTGCACCAGGAGGATACTGCAAATATTGATTCTTTTTCTTAGGGACAGCTTCTTTTGCAGGTGTGGGCATACATCCATGTTTCAAGTATTAAGGGTAAAGTTGTGATAAGAGAGGTCACTTTGTAGATATTAATTTTTCAGATAGTTTCAGGTCTGCACCCTTGATTAAAGATACAGTTTCTAATATGGCAACCAGATAAATATGTAGCCCTTTGGTTGGTTGCTTTGCCGTTAAAAGCTTTTCTGTATCATATATGAGAATATAGGAGAATTGCAAGGGTGGGGTATTCCTCTGTGAGGAACGCAGGTCACACAACTGCAAGGGACTACAGTGAAGACCTTAGATGGTACATCTCTTAATGCTCCATGAAAGGATTCTTTCACAATTTTCACAGATGATGGCAAAACTCTGATGAAGATAAGGCTATTGATAAGACGAATTTATGGAAGATAAGGCTATCAAAGCCCACTAGCCATGGTAGCTATATACATCTTCCAGTGTCAAAGGCAGCATGCTTCTGAATGCCCACTGCTGGGAATCCCAAGTTGGGCGAGGGCTGTTGAACTCATGTCCTGCTTGTGAGCTTCCCATAGGCATCTGGTTGGCCACTGTGAAAACAGGATGCTGGACTCGATGGTCCTAGGGCATAACACCACAGGACATAAGAAATGTTCTTATCTATTCTTATTCTTCTTTAAAATTGTAAGTCAGCTAGAAAGACAGGAGCACCAGGCTGACAAAGAGTGTCCTTTGCCAGTCTACTTCAAACTTCCAATTCATTTGAAAATCTGAAGGGGGCAAGAAAGGAAACTGTGGAGACATTACATCATTTTGGCTTGTGAATCTTACGGAAATGTTGTCTTCAGTTTGAGGAATAAAAACTTGTTTGCCCAACAAAGTTATATATCTTAACACTGCAGTTTATAACATCAACCACAATCCAAACAACACAACATCCTAAGGGTATTTCAACAAGGTTAACCTATTTGTATTCCAGAAAAATAGTGTATTCTAGAATCAAGTTATTGCTAATTATGTCATTTGACAGAATTTCACACTGGCGACAAAGCCAATTACCCCATGAGCTTCCTGACATACCGGTGCTTCTGTAGTCAGATCAGCATTTATAAAACCCCAAGAACTGACTTTTCCTGAATGTTCAACAACAATTGCAGAAAAGGTGACGAATGCCCAGATTGTCTCAAGGAAGAAGTTCAGAAGCATGGGTTTCCTCAGGATTTTTTTTCAGGTTGTTAGGCAAAATAAAATACTGGAAAGGGGGGGCAAGCTAGTTTCTCACACAGAAAAACTAGAACACTGGTGCCTGCACATTTTGCCTCATAACTCAGGTTCTGCAAATGCTAGAAACTTCCTTTTTAAAATGAAAGCTGATAATCTGGAAGTTCTAAATATTTATTAAAATTTTCTGAAATAGTATTGTGGTCAGGTAGATCTTTGCCATGAGGTTAAAAAACCCTCTCTCTCTCACCTTTTGTGGGAAATTTTGAAGAGAAGGGGAAATAAATGTCCTTTTCTCTTTCTTTTTGTATCTGTGGAGAACCCTACTGCACCCCAAAACTCACAATATAACAAGAAAGAGCTCAAGTTTAGAAAGCGCAAACAGTATTGAACTCAAGCAATGTATAACAAAGTAGGGAAAGATTTCAATAGGAAACGGTGAGGGCAAATAGTCTTTTTTTTCTCTCCCCTCCCCCTGAAATCTTCCCCCTACACACACACACACACACACACACACACACACTGAATAGCACCCTAATGTTCTTGTTTGAGGCTGGTTGGAGCCCAACATATATCGTAATGTAGCATGTCCCCATTAGTACAGTCAAAATAAAATACAGTTTAAGAGATGCCATTTTTAATGCACAAATGCAATTCTGTTGCACATTAGGAGTGATTATTCTGGATTAATGAAGTACAGTACAATATTGTGATCTTGGGTCCATGGGTTCTCAGTTCCCCAGTCAAAACAGAGTCTTAGCCTGATGCTTCAGCAACAGAGGTCCACAGATTGTTTTGCAAATGTAACTGACACAGCTCAATTGCAAACAAAAAACAGCTAGACATGCTCTATTTAAGTTTTCTGACAATGTTCTGTTTATAAGGTAAAGGTAAAGGTAAAGGTACCCCTGCCCGTACGGGCCAGTCTTGACAGACTCTGGGGTTGTGCGCCCATCTCACTCAAGAGGCCAGGGGCCAGCGCTGTCCGGAGACACTTCCGGGTCACGTGGCCAGCGTGACATTGCTGCATCTGGCGAGCCAGAGCCGCACACGGAAACGCCGTTTACCTTCCCGCTGGTAAGCGGTCCCTATTTATCTACTTGCACCCAGAGGTGCTTTCGAACTGCTAGGTTGGCAGGCGCCGGGACCGAGCAGCGGGAGCGCACCCCGCCGCAGGGATTCGAACCGCCGACCTTTTGATCGGCAAATCCTAGGCGCTGAGGCTTTAACCCACAGCGCCACCTGCGCTATCAAATCTTGATTTTGTGTGCTAAACTCTCTTATTTTTATTTAGCATGCCTTGCACTTTTTGTCTTCTGAATGTTATATAGCCTTAAAAGTAAATGCTAATGCACTGATCTGATGTGGCACGTAACACTATTGAACCACCTCTATCCCCCACCAAAGACTGGTCCTTTCAGAGAAGATTGAATGATCCCAAGACTTGGTTTTGCTACACGCAAGTGCTGCCATCTAGTGATTAGCCTTTCATAAACTCATTCTTTGTCATACTATCATACTAGTTTATGATATAAACCCAAAGTATTGTGGTGGGGTTATTTTGGAAACATCCAACTTGGAAAAGCCCCACTAGGATGTTATATTCCATGTGCCCGAATACATTTTTACACAGGGAAAGTGAGGCTGTATCTTTGTAGTAGAGCATGATTTGCACACAAGAAAAGCCTGCTGGATCAGGCCAATGGCCCATCTAGTTCAGCATCCTGTTCCCCAGAGGCCCAACCAGATGCCTGTAGGAAACCCACAAGTAGGATTCAAACAAAAGAGCACTCTTCCCGCCTGCAGTTTCCAGCAATTGGTATTCAGAAGCATTGCTGCCTCAGAGCCTCGCCATTATGGCTAGTAGCCTTCGACAGCCCTCTCCTCCATGAATTTGTCCAATCCTCTTCTCTATTGGTGGCGGTCACTGCCTCCTGCTGGAGTGAGTTCCATAGTTTAACTATGCACAGAACATCCCAGGATCAATCCCTGGCACTTCTAAGTAGGATTGGGAAATACCTCCATGGCTGATCTGGTGGTGTAAGATAGCCTTGCTATGTTATGGGTGATATTTTATTTATTCATCCTGTCAGGTCCTTCCTCACTTGCACCTTCCATCCTACCCAAATCTGTTCTGAAGGGTTGGGGGAACTACTGAGGGGGCACAGGAGGGAGGAGCCTTGCTGCGCTAGTGGTAATCCATGTGCTGATGGGACCCTGATTTAGCTCTACAATGGATAAAGCCACACACACAAATACACACACAAAATGGCAAAATCTCTAACTATATACATTATGACATAAACCAAAAGTCACTTGGGATTTATTTGGGGTACCTGAAGCCTCTAAGTTCATTCATAAGACTTGGTGTTTCTTGCATACACGTTCAAAAACCTATCTGTTAGAAAATAGGCACCTAATATGTGTAGTTTACTGCCTTGTAGCATTGTGGTCTACAGGAAAATCATCAGACTATCCATAAGGTGCTTTCGGGTAGGCAAAACCATCACAAGCTCTTGGACTAGAAAAGCTCTTGATAATTTATTGAGATATATAACACACATTACTAGGGCTGATGTTAATGCTCAGGACCACATGCTCTGTCTTATCACACGTGGAGAACAAGGAATGCCGAATGCAGCAAGAATAAACTAGGACGCTTTATTCCAGTTGTAGTACTCCGATAGGATGCTGGCTTCCTGACCTTGAACCCCACCCACCTTAAACCAAAAAAGGGGGGAAAGGAAGATTCAAATGAGAACTTTCTAATAATGGCCTCAGCAGTGCAGGATTACTGTGTGCAATGGACAAATCTAAGTCCACTTATTCCAGTGGGGCTACTCTGGGAATGACTTGGATACAACAAACTGCTGAAAAGAAAACACCTGGGGCTAGATGGGTCAGCAGTCTGAGTATGGCTTATAATCTACCCCTTTTTGGTTCACACCTATATGGAGTCTGGGGTATCTTAAGATTAGGAACTACACAGAGCAGCTAACGGAAGCGATCCCTTTGCTGCAGCCACAAGGGGGCTGACTGCAGAGCACCCCTTTGCTCCAAACAGTTTCCCCAGCTCTCTCACTCCCTCTACTGTTATCTGACATAGTCCAGACCAGGGGTCCAGGTCTCATCAGCAATGTCTCATCATAAAGAAGTACCCATCTAGCCAAGGTCCAAGGCTACTGTGGGGTGGAGTGGGGTGGGCCAAGGAAGACCCTTCAAGTGACTGAATAATAATCCTGCTGAACAGCCAAGTGCCAAGATTTCCCTTTCCTAACAAAGGCACATGTGAATTGTAGAAAATAAAATAAAGTGAAGGGATAGGATCAAGCAATTGCTCACGTACGTCCTGCCAGATCACCACACTAGTTGAGTAAAGCAGGAAGGAGCTGGACTGAAACAAAGGGAGTTTCTTGCAGGGTGCAATGAAGCCAAGAAACGAAAAACGGCAAAAGCGCTGCCCACCCTGCACCACTAGGGGTCCGCACAGAAACAGGCCCACACTTGCAATAAACCAAGTTGCTTTTATAGAGGTGAAAGCTATGCCATAAAAGAGCACTTCAGAGTCCCACCATGCTTTGCAGCCGAGCCAGAACTAGAGGGGAAATCCCTGGGCACATCCTCCTGCCCCAGCCCCACACCCAGCTCATCCGCCTTGTCTCCAAAGCACCCATTCAATCCATTAGATGAACTCAATGCCTTCATATTTGACGGAACCGATGCGAGTTTCAGGCAGAAGGCAACGCCCATCCAGCATGAAGGCGGTGATGTACGTTGCCACCTGCCCAGCGTCCTCCTCAGATTTCAGTGCCACAATGATCTGGTCATCCGTGTCGGGGACAAACTTGAAGGAGGAGAAGCCGTGGGTGGGGATGACGTCGCCAACATGGCTCACAGTGATGTCGGCAAAGTCCGGTGCGGAACTAAGCAGCAGGTTGGTGCCACAGTGCTCGTCCTCCTGCTCGTTGTAGCGCCCGTGGCTGGCGCGGCGTGGCAAAAAGAACCAGCGCTGGAGTGTCTCGCTCCAAGAGGCAGACTCGTGGATCAGGTAACCTGGAAGGGGCGGAGCAAAAGTGAATGTCAACCAGGGATGGGGCCAGGGGCAAATACAATGAAGAAGAGTTTGGATTTGATATCCCACTTTATCACTACCCAAAGGAGTCTCAAAGCGGCTAACATTCTCCTTTCCCTTCCTCTCCCACAACAAACACTCTGTGAGGTGAGTGGGGCTGAGAGACTTCAGAGAAGTGTGACTGACCCAAGGTCATCCAGCAGCTGCATGTGGAGGAGCGGAGACGCGAACCCAGTTCACCAGATTACGAGTCTACCGCTCTTAACCACTACACCACACTGGCTCTGAAGCCACAGCAGGCAAAGGGAAAGAGAATGGGCATTATTATTATTATTATTATTATTATTATTATTATTATTATTATTATTATTATTATTATTATTATTATTTACATTTGGATACCACCCTTAATCTGTAGCTTTCACAACATAAAAATGCAACATAAAACACATAACACATAATAAAAACTTTTCACTACAAGCTAGCCCATAATGCTTGTGGCAGCAATATTGCATGAGTGCATCCCTATAATCAGTGATGTGAGTACCCCAAACACATTGGAAGATGGAAGGAAAGAAGAACTGAGTTTGAAGTGGGCATATGAACCAGTAGTACAGAGCACATACAATAAGTTCACAGGTGCAATTTCCGTCGTCTTCAGTTAAGCCACCCCTGGCAAGGGATACCTGGGAAAGATCTCTGCCCCAGACTCTGGAGTTACTACCAACATTGACAGTGAGTAGGGCCAGCTGGACCAACAGTCTGTCTCCACATAAAGAGATATGCTTCTGGATCTATTCACAGGAGATGAACGAATAGTCACATCAGGCAGCAACCTGCTATAGGTGCATGATCACAGTGTTCATGAACGTGAAAATGAAGTCCTTATTGTTTTCTCTTCCTCTCTAGGCAGACCCATATACTGACCCCCCAAATTCCATACCCCCTCTGACCTCCCCTCTGTCATTCACCAATCCCATCTATACGAAAAACAAACCAAAACCTAAAGTGCCCAGAAAATCCAGAAGCAGAATGATGCAGGTGCCAGCATGTTTCATTTGAACCAGTTCTTCCAATCCAAGAACCTGCCCACTGCTCACCTGGGGGCTTGATCCCCGCCGCAGTCCTCAGTGCGTTGTAATTGGCCACCCAGTTCTCGTGAGCCACGTCGCCTTTGTAGCCAATGACTTTCACCCACTCGGGGTTCTCGTTCAGCACCTCCCCTGTGGTGGTCGTCCACTCCTTGCCCAGGCCTCCTACGTACAGATGCTCGTCCTTCACCGCTAGCCACTCAGCCTTAAACCCTGCGGAAAACAGAAAAGAGTTCAAGGCGTAAGACATGGTGTTAATTGCCTGGGGAGATGATGGTTCCAGTCAAACATACACACCCCAGCTACCTGGACCCAAGCTTCCACAGCTCCCTCGTAAGGAGCAGAGAGGTGTGTGTCTATTGTAGGGAGGCAAATTCACTTCTCAGAGCTCCATTCAAAATATGGTTGAAGAGCTGGAAGGGACCCTGAGGATCATCTAGCCCAGGGGTCAGCAAGGTTTACCTCGCCTGGGCCAGTTCACTCCCGCGGAGATCGCTCTGTGGGCCGGATCGCGTCTGGGCATGCACAGATGCGATTTCTGGCGCAGCGGAAGCAAGTCCCCACTCCACAGGTTTAGCGTAGTGCACAGGGACTTGCCAAGCAGGTGGCTCGGTTCAGGGGTGGCTCGGGGGCCGTTTAAACAACCCCCATGGGCCGCTTGTGGCCCATGGCCTGCAGGTTGCTGACCCCTGATCTAGCCCAACCCCCTGCAATGCGGGACTATGCATCTGTCCCGTACAGGGATTGAACTTTCAACCTTGGCATTATCAGCACCATGATCTAACCAAATGAGCTAATAAATGAACAAATGAACAACTTTTGCCTCTTAATTAAAAATTAAGCCTGCCCAACGGTAATAAAAAGAATGCATGCAGCCGAGCCTGGAAAACTGTTGGCCACTGGGAGAACAGGATGCTGGACTTTATAGTCCACTGGCCTCACCCAGCAGCCTCTTCTTATGTTATAACCATGAGCCGACCATATTTGTGACCGAAGGCATGGGAATTCTGGGAATTCTGACTTCTACTGTGGCCTCAGTTATACAGGGTACCTCAGGTTACATACGCTTCAGGTTACATACGCTTCAGGTTACAGACTCCGCTAACCCAGAAATAGTACCTCGGGTTAAGAACTTTGCTTCAGGATGAGAACAGAAATTGTGCTTTGGTGGAGCAGTGGCAGTGGGAGGCCCCATTAGCTAAAGTGGTGCTTCAGGTTAAGAACCGTTTCAGGTTAAGAAGGGACCTCTGGAACGAATTAAGTACTTAACCCGAGGTACCACTGTATTTCGGACATCAATAAACTGGGGGATGACAGTGAGGTTGGGGGATCCTACACAAAACCTGAGCTCACCCTTGCCAACTGTACCATCCCCGTCAGACAAGATCACCCAAGGTACCACCTTGGTGCCATCAATCTGGTAGACCACACCAGTGCGATCATCCACAGCATACAGCTTGCCATTGAAGACTATCAATTCGGAGAGCTCCATGCCCCGCCCCTTCTCAGCCAGGTGAGACTCCAGCGTATGGTCCTGGGTGTCCCACTCGACAGAGACATGGTCCCCACTGGCCGACAGGGTCAGGTAACCTTTCTTCAAGTAGCTGAACCAGGTATGCTCGCCGGGGCCCTTGGAGTTCGTGTCGAGGTCGGCAATGAGTCCGATGCGGTAGCGCACGCCCTCCGGGATCCGCTGGGGTGGCGACAAGGGGTAGGTGTCATTGTACCGCCCACTGGGCAGTGCCCCGAGACGCCAGTTGTGAGCGGTGAGAGGCACCGGCCTGCTTGCCGAAGGCGAACGCTGGAAGCAGAGGAGCAGCAGGACAAGGATCAGGGCCAGGGAGGTTGCCACAATGGCCTTCCAACGCAGGCGGAAGCGGGGGTCAGCCGCTTTGGTCATGGACGCCAGCACTGGGAGTCCGCCCACACTAATCCGCAAGGGATTCAGAGAATCGTCCCATTGCAGGCGTGGGCGGGATGGGACGGGCATGAGCCTGAGGTTCCCGGGAACCTGGAAGGGAAGAAGAGGGTCAGCAGGGGGTGCAAAAGGGATGCAGCAGGGGTGGACATGCAATCTGGCCTGCCTTGTGGGGGGAGGGGGAGGAGGGGGAGGCAGTGAGGCAGCAGCACCAAGCATACCAATTCCTATCCATGCAAGAAGGAAAAGCAAAAGGAATTGAGAAAGGGCAGAAGGTGCAGCAGCAACATCGGGGGGGGGGGGGAGCCAGGCAACTGGGCCAGGAATTCTGCAACGGAACAGGCATGGAAGCAGCACCAGCAGTGTCACTTCCAAACTGTGCACTACGAGGATTCCTGCTGGAGCAGAATTACACCAGAGACATGGGCACACTAGAAGTTGGACTGTCAACCTTTTTTCCAGTTTATTAAACATAACACTTTAAAATGATTAATTGCTTATTTACTCACATTATCCAAACTCCAGTAAAGGTGCCTTTTTGAGTTACTGGAGGAAGTGTAAAATAGCTTGCAATCTATTATTATGGGGATTTTGGTCCTGTTCTTCTGCCAAAAATCGGATCGCAGAGCAGCTTATGAATATCAATAAGAAGACAGCCCCCACCCTCAGAATACCATCTAAAAGACACATCGTAATATGATATGGGACACAAAATGAGGAGGGAATAAAGCAAGCTTAGGCACTCATTCTTAGTTTTATCTTGCCTTTCCTTCAAGGAGCTCAAGATAGACTGTGTGTTCCCCTTGCCCTTTCATTGTCAAAACAACCATGAGACAGAGTGACTGGCCCAAGGTCAGCCAATAAGCTCTGCAGCTGAACAGGGATTTGAACCCAGATCTCCCCAGTCGAAGCCTAACACTCAGACCATTGCTAGCTCTTAATACACAAAAAACTCTGGCTCCTTGTTAGAAGGTGGTAGAAGATGAGGCACCAGAAACAAAAAAGCCTTGAAAGTAAACAAACAAGTGCATTCCTAAGTCGCAGAAATTGTCCTCAGCAATTAAAATTGGCCTGCACCAATAGGTCAACTAAAGCTTTGCTAATTACCCAATTAAACTATGTAAAGTTTGTAATCCAAACAAAAAAGCACAGTGAAGCAGGCAGGGAGTTAGGGACAGATAGGAGAAGGAAGGGAGGTCACTGAATCTAGGAAGACAAGCCACTGAGTCATGGGACAAACCAGCCCTGCCCATACTCCAAACCCCTCTCCCTTTTGACGAGGAGACTCCAAGGCTGCGATCAAGCCCTTCAGTCATCAGGCTGCTAACCGTTGGCTCTTTCACCTACCGACAACGATTCTCCCACCCCAGAAGTTTGGATCTTTACATCATTTTGAGTAGCAATTATGCCAGGGCCCTTGTGGTTTCCAGACCTTTCTGACTGTTCCCAATTCATATCTTGCTGGGAGTTCTGGGGACCAGCCACACCTATAGCACGCGACAGGTGGCAGAGCTCAGCTCCTCCCCAAATAGGATCCAGGAAATGTTACCAGGAAATGTCACCAGGTCATCGATTGCTGACTTGCCCAACCAGTTCTGTTTAAAGACCTAACAGACATTCCTTCCTGTTCTGCTCGTATAGCATGTCTTGGATTCTACACACTCTTTCCCCCCTAAGCGTTATAGTGATTGCTTCCCAGCACTACTCCCAATATGAAAGGGTCTGCGTACAAGGGTAGTAAAACATGCACTAGGTACAACAGCTTCATAGCTCAAAAAAAAGAGGGGGGCAGAGCTATTTGTTGCAAAATGTCCAGCACATACATGGATGACCTCATATTCATAGCCCAGCATGGCTAGTACGACCCAGTGGTAGGGAAATGATGCCAAAATTTCTACCAAGAGTTAGTTCCACAGTCTCTGCACTCACGTCTGCCAGCCTTAGTTAACGGGCCCATCTGCTTGCAAACAGCAGAAAACATTTCTACACTGATGAGCTGTTGGAGGGATTGAGGTGCTGGACCAAAAGGCTTCCTAAGCAGCACCCACCACAGTAAACCCAACCAGGGAGAACTGGGCAGGTTAAATGGTACAAATGGAGCTTGCAATAAAAGTCCTTGGGGACTGGTTCCCTGGGGCAAGACGTTGCACAGAAGCAGCAGCCGCAACCCTTCCGGCAAAGTCTTTCTACAAGGGTAGCAACTGCTCCATCGTTTCACAGTTTTTACAATACCCAGGAGAATGTCACAACACCGCAAAGGTCCAGGAAAGCTATACTGTACTGCCAATGGATCTGCAAGGACGGGGTGGAGTACGTGCGGGGGGGCGCGTATTCTAGCCACTTTGAGGAGGGGCGAGTGTGTGGCACATTCAGATGCACTAACGTACATTTAAAAGAGATCGCAGTTTGTGCAACTTAGCCCCCACCCAACCTTCTTCTCCCGCCTGAAGGGCGGGGGGCGCAATCTAAGGGCGAACTAGGAGGTCCCTTGAGCTCCATCCCTGCATCGCCTTTGGGCCTGCAGAGGAAAGAGAAAAGAGGTCGCTGCGCCCATGAAGCACAGGGATCTGCCGGCAACGCAGCCTCAGTTGCATCCCTAGGGATCTGGCACCCTGGAGGGATTCGCCGCAGCCCGCCCGGGGCAACTCACAAGGCGCCCAGGATGCAACCGCGGTCGCTCCGTCGCCTGGCAATGCCCCGCCTAGACCAAGCTAAGCGGGAGGTGGGCCACTGGGGCGGCAAGCAAAAAGAGGGACGCGCCGGTAAATGCCAGCACCCCGCTTCTTACTCGACCACCCCCTACATCCCCCCCCTCCCGCAGGAACCCAGGTGTCCGGCAAAAGATAAACCCCCCCAGCCTCCGCCCCCGCCCAGCCACTCACCGATCAGGCTCCTCCCCGCGCCGGGAACGACCGGAGGGAGGGAAGGCCTTCTCGCAGCACTCCCTCCCTCCTTCCCCAACTACAGGTCCCAGCGTGCATCGCGCTCGGGAAACTACTATTGGTTCCGACATCCCTTGCGATCGAGTGGGAGGGGGAAGGAGGAAAGGCGCCTTCTGGTACGGGCCCCACGCCGACGCGGGAGAGACTACATCTCCCAGCAACCACTGCGCGGGATAGTCGAGGCCGGGGTTGGTTCGGGCTGCCATCTTCCCAGGGCTGCAAGGGAGCGTTTCGGGGCGAGGAGGCACCGGTCTGCGGCTGGGAGTTGTCTCTCCCCCCCCCCCCCCCGAGCGGGAAAAGTGACCTTTGGCGACGGCAGCGCCGCTAATCAGCTCGAACAGATAGTTAATTGGGTTCAGCGTCCTCACAGCCATGGGGAAATGGCCACACAAATATGCTCGGAGTGATGGGGCATGGAAACAACACATACACAAACACATATTTCCCATAAACTTTCCTTGACACTAAGCGTTGGCTGTGTCCTTTTGGGCACCCGCTTCCCTCCTGAGCTTTTTTTTGTGCTGGCCAAGGAAGATGGCCACCCTTAATCCTGTTGGACTCTGATAGATTCCTAGCTTTGAACCCACCTCAGCTTGATCTGCACACAATAGCAGCTGATGAAGCTTCCCTCTGTGCTCTGACTTCGGCAGAGTGTTGTTTAGAAAGGGACGGGAGCAAGCCAGGATTTTTCTTTTTTCCCTAGGCACAATTCCAAAGGTCCTAGTATTCACAGTTGGGCTTGTATTACTTAACTCGCACCACCAACCATCGCCATGTGGTTCAGCCTTTCCATTCACATGCACAAGTAGAATCAAGGTGGGCAGATGTGATCTGGTGAGACTCCTACTCTTTCCATAATTATGGGAAAGGGGAAATTGTGACAGGCGCATTATGCCGTGCCGTACTGTAGTAGTGATAAGAAAAGCTGCACTTGCTGACATTCCCTCTTCTACACATATTAAAGGAACCACATTCAGGCATTCATAACCTGCCGTTATTTGAACCACATTGAGTGGGAAAGTGCTTGTAAGAGGGTACAAGAATAGATAGAATTTTAGAGTTCAAAGGGACCGCAAGGGCTCATCTAGTCCCACCCCCTGTAAGACTGGAATCTTTTTGCCCAACATGGGGCTTGAACCCACGACCCTGAGATTAAGAGTCTTGTACTCCTCATGGGGAAATAGGGCGTGATCTCTTAAGAGTACAGTAATCAAATGAAACTTTTAACGCATGGCACTATAACAGTCTGTAATTTTATCAGGACAAGTTACTTCCAGTTTACTGTTGTAACAATTGTTTTCTCAATTTTTTTCTTCTGTACCGTGAAAATAAATAAAAGTGTTTTTTTAAAAAAGTTTTGTGCTCTTCATATACAACAGTGATGAGGATCTCGTTTGACTACAATAATCATCATTCCTTGAGAACACACACACACATATATATATATATATACACACACACACACACACACACATACATATATACCCACTTATGTGTAATTTTATGTGTAATTTTACATACACCTATTGTTTTCCCTTGCTCATCTTTATTCTGCAATAAAAGGCCCAACTGTTGTAACTTTCTTCACAGGGGAATTGCTCTAACTCCACAATCATTTGGGTTCCCCTTTTCTGAACCACTTCTCCAACCTAAAATATCTTTTTTTGGGATGAGGCAACCAGAACTGTAAACAGTCTTCTGAGCATGGTCACACCATACATTTGTATAATGGCATTATGACATATTGACAGTTATATGTTCAGTCCCTTTCCTAAGTTGCCCTGGCTAGGCGTGAGCTGCAACCAACCACAAGATGTACAATTATGCTGATGCTGCAACCTTTTCCTAGAAAGTGTTGCCCTTTGACAATACCTGGGTGCCACTTAATAACTGTTCTATGGCAGAAGGATCCCCCCTTCCTTCTTATTCTGAATGTAAAAATACAGTTCCCTTTTCTGTACCCTTTGTTTCTAGTAAATTCTTGAATTGGAACACTTGCCTAGAAGTCCTAGCCCTAGAGCAGTAGGTCTCTGTGATTGTGAAATCTGCAGTGGCTCAGAATAAAAGGACAAAGATCCCATGTTCTAAGTGACTAGAGATAACAAATCTACCCATCAACAGAGCCACCCACGACCTCACATACTGAGAGTGTAGCTACTAGAAAGGGGCTTTTCTTCAGTTGGGTGGCCAGGATATTCAAGGCAAGAGGAGAAAAAGGAATCAGCAAAAGAAATAAGGGGGTTAGTAGTGGGTGTTTGAAGGGATAGAGGAAAACATTGAAGTACAGTCAGATAACTGAAGTTTTCCTGCGTAAGATTAAAAGAGAGAGAGATTAGAATGAAAACAAATAAGGGCCCTTTTTAGTTTATGAATGAACTTCACCAGTGTAAAATCGTTCATAGAAACTCTGGCTGTTTGCTAGCTCTCATTAAAATTATATATTTGATATAAAACAATCTCAGTTGCACATATATATGCCTTATAGTGTGGTAAGTTGCTTGGGGGAGTAGAGAAAGAGTTCCTCTTGTGACAAAAACAATTCCCAAAAGGCACCCCTGTGTCCTACTCCAGTTTCCAATGGAGGAACAAAGCAGCATTTAGTATAGGCAACTCCCAATTTATGCACAGGTTACATTCCCGTGTGTTTCAGTGAAAACACGCATATTTGAAACACTATTGAAAAAGCCCACAAACATTCCGTTCCTCCCCCTTCTGCCCATTTTTGTGATGCTTTCAGGTCACTTCTGGGTTCGGTGCAATGCGCATGTGCAGAGTCACACACGTATCAGATGTGCGTAAAACGGTCACTGTCTGTACTAGCAGTCAGTCCCTATTCCCTTAGCTTACCTGAATCGCTTCGAACTTATAATAAGAACATAAGTGCCATTGTGGTGTAGTGGTTGGAACCAGGACTTTGGAGACCAAGGTTCAAATCCCTACTTGGCTGTGAAGCTTACTGGTGACCTTGGGCCTGTTACTGTCTCTCAGCCTAACCTGTCTCACAGGGTTCTTGTGGGGATTAAGTGAGGAGGAGGCTCACCTTGAGCTCCTGGGGGTGGGGGGAAGGTGGGATATAAATTCAATAAATAAATGAAGTCCTGCTGAATCAGAAATGTCTTGCTCTGGGAAACCCACAAGCAGCAGCTGGTTTTACAGTGCACACTGCCTCTGATCTTACGATTTTTTTTTTCTAGTTCTAATCCCCTTTTAAAGACATCTAAGCTAGTAGCCGACCACAACATCTTGTGGGTGCAAATTCCATAAATGACTCAGGTTGTGTGTGAAGATTAAGGAGTATATTTTATCTGCTCTGAATCTCCTGCTAATCCGTTTCTACTGGGTTCCTCAGCATAACAAGAGGCAGAAAAATAACTGATCCAGACAGAAAAATGTTATCACATACAGTGGTACCTCGGGTTAAGTACTTAATTCGTTCTGGAGGTCAGTTCTTAACCTGAAACTGTTCTTAATCTGAAGCATCACATTAGCTAATTGGGCCTCCCGCTGCCGCCGCGCTGCCAGAGCACAATTTCTGTTCTCATCCTGAAGCAAAGTTCTTAACCTGACATACTATTCTGGGTTAGCGGCGTCTGTAACCTGAAGTGTATGTAACCCGAGGTACCACTGTAGTATAAAATTATATCAGGGTGCAAGATGGGAAGAAACACACATAATGGGATGACAAGTGGCTCTCTTAGTTCATAAACTACACAAGTTATACATTCCTGAATTTGGACTGGGGGGGGTTGTGCCTTTAGATTTGTGGCAGCTTGGCTATACTTGGAGATCACTGATTTTGTATGTGCCTTAGCTTTGCAGATTTTACTGTGGGAAAAGCAGCCGCTCCCTTATGCAATGATTTCCTTCAGGGAATTACTAGTGGAACAGTTTCATGCTGGTATATAGATTGGTTCTGCTCAGTGATTCATACACAGTTCTGCTTTTTCTCAGCTGCTCATTATGCCTGGCTTTTCCTAACAGCCATGACCTACATATGTGAGAGGACTGGACGTTCGTTAGGCAAGGAGGTGTGCTTTTTGTATGGGTGGGTAGCAACAGCACTGGAAGATTCCTATTTGGGCAGAGCTGTGCATTGCTGGGCTGGTACCACAGTGAGCAAAAGCAGCCAGATTGTGCTTGCCCAAATACCAGTAATAAGGAAATTGCTCAAATTTTCTCCCTTATAAATCTTAGTATAGCATAGAAGTAGAGGCTGCGGGGTGTGTGTGTGGGGAAAATCATAGTATACTGTATGTTCAATAGCAGAGCATCTAGAAGGTCTCTGGTTCAATCCCTGACACCCCCGGTGCAAAGGATCAGGTAGACCAGGGGGTGGGGTGGTGGTAGAATAAGAGACATTAAGCATATGTGTTTATTAAGCACTTAAATGACAGGAAATGTCACCCTATGCACACACTGTATAAAGGTAAAATGCTATACTCAAAACATACTGTCCAAACCATATGAACCACTGTCTTCTTTTTCTCCAGAACCTCCTCTTCTTCACCTTCATCTTTGAGCAGGTGACGCTTTGTCACACCCTTAAAGAGAAACTACCATTAAAGTACAGTGGTACCTCGGGTTAAGAACTTAATTCGTTCTGGAGGTCTGTTTTTAACTTGAAATTGTTCTTAACCTGAAGCACCACTTTAGCTAACGGGGCCTCCCACTGCTGCTGCGCCGCTGCTGCACGATTTCTGTTCTCATCCTGAAGCAAAGTTCTTAACCTGAGGTAATATTTCTGGGTTAGCTGGAGCCTGTAACCTGAAGCGTATGTAACCTGAAGCATATGTAACCTGAGGTACCACTGTACTTCTTTTTTGTTCCTCCTAGCTACTGAACAGTGGCAGATTCATAAATGAATTGTTTCTGTACAGTAGATAATGCTGACTCCAGTGGGAAAAGGACCCCTGATACAGGGTAAAAACATAAGCAAGGAGCAAAACACACTTCATCTGGTTTTCTTTTTCAGGTATCTCGAGAGAAGAGGCAAGAGACTAACAAGGTGGCAGGTAAGAGCTAAGGTTCGGCCTTCCTAAATCATATTGTAGAGAGTTTTTAACTTAACCACTAGACTGCAGCTGCTCACCATTCTCTGGATATCCTCCACATATTAACTGCTTGATATCTGTATTGTGACACCCAGAAGAAGCAAGGTTTTCTGAAACAGAAAGAGGGAGCTGTGAGTTGACAGCCCAAAGCACCCCAGGGTGGGAGAAGAGCTCCTCTCTCTGGGGATGTGATATTGAGGGCAGCAGATCTGCTGCTTGGCAAGAGCATGTTTTGCTGGCCTCTGCTTATGCTCAACTTATAAATAAACCAAACCCTACAGAAATGCATGCCACAAGTCTCCAGCGCTCTCTCTTCCAAAGGAAGCCAAACCCAGGTAGCACAGTGGAACTGCTCACCCCTTGGGGAAGCAGGGAGCACACAACAATAGAAAGGAAATAGAAAACGGACTCCCAAGGTATTGCCTGCTGTACTTTTCTGCATTTCCTCTGACCTCACTGTTTTGGAACGCATACAATGGGTGGAGGGGTGTGTGTGTGTGTCTGATGAAATGGACTGTAATCCATACCTTCAGAATTTTTTGCGATGTTCATATCCCACCTTTTCCTCTAAGATGGTGTACATAGCTCTCACCTCCCCAATTTTCTTCTCACAGCAGCCCTGTGAGGTTGCTAAGGCTGAGAGATGGTGACTGTCCCCCAGGTAACCTAGTGGCTTAGAGGGGCTTTGAACCCTCGTCTCCCACCTCCTAGTCTGACAATCAAACTGATACACCAAACACTGCACAGATGCTTCTGCCATAATAAATCTTGTTGTTTTTGCTGCATGAGACAAGCGTGGCTCATGTTTGCTACAACAGAAAGGGATGCCGTTGAAGGAGTCAGAGGTGAGAAACAGTGCCAGGCTTGCATACTGCCTCCTCTTGCCAATCTGATCTCCATTGCCATGGGCAGCAGCTGCGAATTTCCCCTGCTCTCCCTCCTTCCTTCCTTGGCTCCGGACCCCAACATCTGGAGACACTTTCTGGCGGAGGAAACCTGCCTTCTCTGTCCCAGCTGTGGGTGCTGGGCACACATATGGTTAACGGCAGCTGTGCTCCCATCTGAGGGAGGAGGGCTGGCGGCGTACAGCGTCTGCCCCTTTCTTTCCCTCTTTCTCTCTCTCTCTCTCTTGGTTTTCCACAAAGCGTCTTGCTGCCGGGAGCCTGAGATCTGAAGGCTAGACACAGGGCTGCCAGGCTCTCCTCCTTTCTGCCCCACTAGCAAGGGGTGGCGGAAGCGTTTACTTGGAGGGGGATGCGGTAGAAGACCAGAGGCAAAGGCAAGCAGTGGCTCTGGCAGCAGCCAGTCATCCTGCCCCAAAGGTAGGTAGGTGCCCATCAGCTGGGCAGCCCTCCAGGGCCAGGTACTTAGAAATGTGTGTGCAAAAGAGCTCAGATCTACCTGTGCAGGCTTGGCTAGGGGGAGTCGCTGGGCTTCCTGGGATCTTGCACAAGGGCCTTTTCCTTCTGAAGGCCTCCGGCTGCTGATACCTCCATTGCTTTTTGGGTATGTGCCTGTGTGTGCAGCAGAATCTGCCCCGTGTTGGTCCCTCCCTTTACAGTAGATGGGACATGGTTTTTGGCCCCTCACCCTGTGGCTACCCAGCCCTGCTTGGCACTGCTCTAGGCACACCTCTAGATGTTAAATGGGCAGAGCCCATTGGCGCTGCAGGCAAGCCTCTGCTTCCCTGGGCAAGTGTCGCCTCGGGACAAGCAGCACCAGGCAGCTCTGCGATGCATCCTCACCCTGGTCTAAGGAAGGGGAAGGCTGATTCTTGCATTGGCTGCTGTACCTCCTGGCACGCTTGCCAACTTGCAGCTTTTGAGTAACTCAGGATTACATCGCTTGGCTGCAGATGGTCACGGGCTACTTTGTGGGCCCCTTCCAGGAGTGCCTCTCTATTTCCAAGATGGTTTGGGACCTGTGAGGGGAGCCCAGATGTTTTGGGGTCCCCCTCTGCTCTCCATGCACACCCTGCTACCCTCTTTGTGTTTGCCTGACTGGAATAGGACTCTTGAGGGTTTGGTGGTCTCTTTAATGCTGACGGAGATTTTTCCAGGATGTGACGGCTTTGCATTCCCAAGTGTTACCGGCTGCTGTATCAGGCCCTTGAGAGATGGAGAGTGGCCAGAGCGAACCGGAAAAAACAAACGCACTGCCGGAGCACACATCCCTGTATGCGCCTCTGCTCCTGTCTTCCTCCTTACAGGCCTGTGTTTGTCCAGCAATGTGTGTGCCCTGCCGCTGTCTCTGGCTTTTAACCCTTGTCCTCAAAGAGATATGAACCTCCTTGTGGGTATACTATCTAGCTCCCTTTGTTGTGGGTTTCGCCTTGCGGGGCTAGAGAGTTAGACTAAACATTCAGTTTTTAAGCCTCCAGGAAGGATCCTGTTGTTACATAATGTCTGCCAACTCTTCAGGCTTTACACATAACAAACAGGTGAGGATGATGACCTATTTTACCTAAGGCTCCTGGTTCTCCACATCCCAATAGCATGTTGCTTTTAAAAACAACAATTCAAATATGGGATCGAAACCTCACTAAATATTAAATCTGGACATGTTAGGAATATCCCACACCAGCTGAAGTCTTATCATCCACAGACTACCCGCTCAAAGTTATACAAGAGCACTTCCCCAAATGGTTGTGTTCAGACTTCACTGAGGCTGTGCTGAAATTAGGGGCTTGAAATGCAGCAAGGCTGTTTCAAGTCACATTCTTACATTGCTGTACAGACCAGAGAGGGGGCAGAGATGTCTTCACCTGATGCCCATTACCTGGAATTTTTAATCATCTCAAACCCCAATTCGCTTAAGCTGCTGTCTGCGCATGTGCAGTGGCTGCTTGAAATGTCACCACAGCTTCTCTTTTTCTAATTGGATGGCAGCTGGCTTGAGGGAAAATGCATCAAACAGAAGTATTTCTCAAGAAACTACAGCATACCTATGGAAACTGTCATGCCAAGTTTGGTGACAGTATCTCGAGAGGCGGCCAGACCTATACCGAAAAAATGGGCAAAGTCATGCCAAGGTGATGGCATGCCATCTTGGACAGCCATCTTGATTAAGAATGGTGTCCGGCGTCAAAACATTGATGAAGACTGCTGCTCCACCTTGGGAACCCCCATGCCAAGTTTGGCAACGGTATCTCAAAAGGCATCCAAATGCATAGAGAACAAACAAATGGACAAACCATTTTCTAAACTATATAATAGATTCATGATCATTCATTCTCATGATGATACTCCATGTTTAAGGATGCATGTGAACTCAGTGTAGTTGAAATTGTCCTTTTTGTCAATTGGTGCCTCTATGAAGAGCTCATCTACTTCTTCATCTGTAAACCTGTCTCCCATTGTCATCAGCAATTCTCTCAGTTCGTCTTCTTGAATGAAACCTGTTGCTTCTTCATCAAAGCAAGCAAAGGCATTCCTAATTGCATCTTCTGGATCAGTGCCATTTAATTTCTCTCAAAACATTGTGAAGTTTATTGGTCCGGGAGCCTCATTCATCATAGCATCTAGGTATTCATCAGCTGGATTCTTCCCAAGTGAAACGAGCATATCATGCGGTCTTCTTTTTTAGTGAAACCATCTCTGTTTTGATCAATCATGTTGAATGCCTCTTTGAATTATTGAATCTGTGACTGATCAAACATAGCAAACACATTGGAAGTGGCATGCTGAGGGCGCTTCTTTGTGGCCTTATTCTGTGCCCTTTTGATTGACATGTTGGCTGTTGGATTCTGAGTGGCGATGGACGAGAAGCGGTTATGGGAGAAACTCCACAAGAGTCAGTTTTGAAGCCTAAAACTTAAACTAGCATGGCTTCTCTCTGCAAGGAATCTGAGAATGATAGTTCTGTGCAAGCACTAGGTTTTCAGCATCTTCAGAAAACTACAGTTCCCAGAAATCTCTGGAGGAAGACAAGTGTCTCAAATCAGCATTTATCTCTAATGCAGATGCACTTCTGAATGCAGCATAAAGTTAACTACATGTGTGTTCCTTTCCTTGCACAGTCTGGGAATGCCTGCGCATCCATTTACAGTTCAGCTGGAATACATGTGAGCTTTGGGTGTGTAATGTGGCCTGCATGATCCCTACCTGCACATGGGTTGTGTAACTGTTTCCTTTGGTCCATGTGCTCTCTTGTTCTGCCCTGCAAAAGACACACAGCTGCTTTCGTGAGAATCTTCTGGTGCTGAATTTGGGCCTGGCTGTGTAGCTCATCCTTGGATAATATTCCCAGAGGATCTTTGACCGCGGATCTTAGGAGACTTGCCCAGTTTTGCTTGGCACTGCACTGCCTTGCCTTATTAGAGGACCAGGGTGGGGCAGGCTTCCAAACTATGCACATGCACATGTGTTTGTATACTCACAAACTTGTCCCGGGAAGGAAACATTGGCCATTAATTATTGTTCTTTTTGTTGTTTTTAAAATACAACTTTTGGGCCCAAAGGCTGCCAAAGTGATGAACAACTTGTTAGAAGAACAACAAAACATACAAACCTATGTACTTTGGTGAAAATGTGCATGCTTGTTAAAGACCCAGTTTGGTGCCCCCCCTTGCACATTTGTGTACACCCACACCCACCTATCCACCGGCTGGGAACCTCAATGGCTCCCCTCTGGAGGCTTCACCCGGGGCAAGAAACCCAGCTAGCTCCCCATCCCGGTAGCTATGGTACTGACATGACCACACCAAGGAGAATTTACTGCCAATCAATGGGCTCCACTTAGGTGATGAAATAGATCTTATGCCATTATACAAATAATTTCCTGCACAGTAAGGTCATTGTGTGTGAAATGGGTGTAGGTAGTCAGGGTGTGTCTGAAGAAAGCAGTAAACTTGAAGAAGACTGGTACGTATCTACAATTCCATATTTCTCCTTTTTGTTTGGAGACAATTTAGTTGAACTTAGATCCCATTGACACAAATGACAAATCAATGGGAAATACGTGCAACTATGCAAAGTCCTCTTCGTGTGCACGAGCACACGATGGGGCTTTTGAACACAAATGGGCTAACTCAGCTCTATATGCTAAAGCACACAGTGACCAAACCCTAAGTCCTTTGGGGTGTACATGCATAGTGTTCTTTCCATGGGGACAGAACCCTGGCCAATCAGAATTTATGCCCTTATACAGGGAGTCCAATGAGTGTGCATCCATAGATGCACAGAACTCCTTTCAGACTGACAGCAGTTATGCACTGGCTGTGGTAGTGCCACATGTCAGCCATGCATGCCATTATCTAGGGTGGGATTAGTCCATTTATGCACTTTGCATCCCTTTGCATCCCTTTGCATGCTTATACTACTGTGACTTCTGGAATACCTGCTCCCTGCCTTGCAGGCTTTTTCCAACTGGCCTGGGAGGGTGGGACCGGGACTGACTCCAGCTACAAAAGCTGAGGCTGCTGAACAGGCTCTTAAGCTGGAGTGTTGTTTGCATTTTTTGTTGGGATGGTTGCTGATGTTGGGGTTTTGTTTGTACCTTTATTTTAGATATTGTGATTTATGTGAAAAATTTTCCGTTTGGTTGTGTATTTTTGATGTCTTATGTACTGTTTATGATCACTTTTGTTAGGTTGCTGTTATGCCTTTTTTCTTGTTGTAAGTCACCTTGAGCATTGTTTGAACTGTGGAAAGGCAGTATGCAATAAAATTATGTATGTACAACAGTGCAGCAGAGCCGATTTACCACATTTTGAAGTAAGCGATGCAATACACATTGCCATCTAAACTGGGTCTTCCCATAAGACCTTATGAAGCAAGGGAAAGAACATGTATTACCAGACAAAGCATGCACACCCAACAAATCCAGGGTTCAAAATGACCCAAGTGCCCTGCTGCTGTGATCTCTGCCCACCACACCCACACTTTCACTTGCCTGACTC
Source organism: Podarcis gaigeae (assembly GCF_964106915.1). NCBI lineage: Eukaryota > Metazoa > Chordata > Lepidosauria > Squamata > Lacertidae > Podarcis > Podarcis gaigeae. The sequence goes on along the minus strand of NC_139679.1, from coordinate 32,015,875 downwards.
TCTCTTATCCCACAGGGCCAAAAGCAATGAAGATAACACTGACACCAAGTGCCCTTTTGCTCATCTGCCTGATAATCCAGGCGTATTGCAATGAGAAGGATGTGGAGCAGAGGCCTGGAGCACCAACACAACCTCCGCCAACCCAGCATCACACTTCCAGGTAGGTCAGGGCTCGCCAGCATGGTGCCTATGTGTGCACATGTGCCCACAGAGGACTCCTCTAACGCCCACAGGGAGTCCTTCTTCCTTCCACTGAAATTAGGCTTGAAATTTGTATTCAGTTGCAACCAACAGAATAGGTTGCAATGTGTGTCGTCTTCTTCTTCTTCGGCGATCACTGGTAGCTGAGTAAGATTGTCTTCCATGGACACGGTTTTAACAGTGCATCTGTGGAGGCCAATTCTGGATCCACACGTCCTTCCACAGTGGGGACATAGGTTTCCGACAATGTGTAGGATCATGACAATGAAAATAATAAATAAGGTTGGGGGGGATAACACATCCCTGTTTAACATCTGATCCCACTGTGAATGGTTGACTTTGAGAGCCACTGTTATTGGCAATTGTTGCTGTCATATTATCATGGGGGAGCCGAAGGATGTTCACAAATTTATCTGGGCAGCTGATTTTCAGAAGGAATGTGTGTATGGTGTATGGTGGCCATGACAATTTCACTAGTTGACAAATGTGCCCATGGGCCCTAAAAGTTTGCAACCCTTAAGGAGGGTCATGACAGTGAAACTAGCAAGCCACAGCTTTCAGGGAAAGCAACAGCTTCGCCCTTGAGCT
>NC_139679.1:31822333-32014886 GCF_964106915.1 Podarcis gaigeae | reverse complement strand
AGTCTAGCTGGACAGCTGCTGAAAATAGTTATGCTTTCCGTTTAGAACTGCTGAGTGTTAAAGAAATAACTTCATGGTGTACTTCAATGCCCAATTAACTCCATTAATGTGCATCTCCAGTACGCAGTTAATACACAATTAAGTCTATCACCCTGCCCCACTTTGAATGAAGCCAGAGGCTGCTGGGTGATAAGGGCTCTGGAGGAGGTGTAAATGACTCCAAAAGGGGCCTTAATTGCTGTGTTGTAGCATAAAATTTAGATTCTTTTAACCACTGAACATTCCACCACGATTCTTTGTACTATAAAGGGCCATGTTTTCTAGGTCTCCTACAAATTAGCACCGTTCCAAGGCTTCAACCAACCTTAATCTGGCCTAGTCATGGCTGGAAAGTATAGAAGTGTTGTGAGATCCCTATTTTTCTTTTTTGATAGGGATGGGGAGCGCTCCACACAGTGAGTTTTTGCTCCCTCTTCCAGTGAGTGGAAATCCCATCCATCCTTCTCAGATCTCCTGTGAACAGTCATGTGCATTCTTACCTGCCACTGGATAGACAGTTGAAGATGCATAGAGGCTGGGTGAGCCAGTGGTCCATGGTTCCAAACTGGGTGGGAGACCACATGTTGAGATTCCTCTCTTGCAGGGGGTTGGACTAGATGACCCTTGAGGTGCCTTCCAACTCCACAATTTGACGAGTCTACAAGTCTATGAACCTCACCAGCTCTGAAACACTGGCTTTATTCTGAAAGTATAATGTACTGTTGTTTTAAAATTTGTGGTCGTCCCCCCCCCCATTTGTTTGTTAAATACATGGTTTAAAATAAATAAATAAAATAAATCCTGGCTTAAAAGCCTGTGAGCAATGTTTGCATACTCACACCCTGTTTCCCTCCCTCCCACTCCCCTGCTGGGACTGCAAATCATCTCTCTCCCTTTAGGATTTCAGACAGAAGTCTCCTTAGGAATTATGGGGCCCCTTTGTAGAAGACGAGGGGGAAAGCACCACCGTGAAAGAGCTCTCTCAACCTAAACCCCTCTTCCCTCATTGGTGCAGTGTAGTCACTGAGGCTAGAAAACTGTGTCAGCAGCAGCTGGTTCCCTGCAGCAAAAGCGGGGCTTTTGTCCAGTCTCTTGGCTAGATCTAGATGCTGTTCCTGAAAGAAGCAAAATTCCCGTAACGATAAAAATTTGGCACAAGCCAGGAACTGTACCGCACATCGTGAGAAAGTAAGGTACCATACTGATTTAATGTGTGCAGTTGGACGGCATGTTTGGCACATGCATAACTGAATTGACTGGCATCACCCCAGTGCTGATGTGTGCAGGCTGAGTTCAAGTGTCAGAGCACCTGCCACAAATTTCCCATGATTTCTTAACCACTTTATCTTAAAGGGTTAAGCTGTCCTTGAGCTCTCTTTCCTCAGTCTGGCCAGCCTATTCTGTTTCCAAGTTTCCACCGCACCTCTACCGCAGGCTTCTGCTCATCCACATTTGATGCAGCTGGGGTGTGAACTGGGAGAAACTCAGTCGCAAGACGATGGAGTCTGTTCTGAAATGAGGGTGGTGGTGGAATGACCCAGCTTTAAGGCCTGTATTTGCCTTTTGAGGCGATCTGGGTAATGCTTTTAAAAAACGTGTCACTCTGTACATGTTTCAAGTAAATTTATTCAGGTTTCCTTCCCATTCCCTCGGAGACTCTTGATCTCTAAAGGAGCTGAGTGGATATGTGTGTGTTTGGCTAAACCTACTGCATATGAACGTAGACCACCCTTTCCATCTCCATATAACTGTCTATCCAGATAGCCAACATTTGCTGAATGTATTTGGGTTGCAACTACTTTCACACAGTGGTTTTTGTTTCTTTTTAATGTAAGGAAAGGTAAAGGTAAAGGGACCCCTGACCATTAGGTCCAGTTGTGGCCGACTCTGGGGTTGTGGCGCTCATCTCGCTTTATTAGCCGAGGGAACTGGCGTACAGCTTCCGGGTCATGTGGCCAGCATGACTAAGCCGCTTCTGACGAACCAGAGCAGTGCATGGAAACGCTGTTTACCTTCCCACCGGAGCGGTACCTATTTATCTACTTGCACTTTGACGTGCTTTCAAACTGCTAGGTTGGCAGAAGCAGGGACCGAGCAACAGGAGCTCACCCCGTCATAGGGATTTGAACAGCTGACGTTTTGATCGGCAAGTCCTAGGCTCTGTGGTTTAACCCACAGCTCCATCCGTGTCCCAATGTAAGGAAACTTATGGTCAATTTACTAACACACCCTTCTCTGAAGTCAGTGCTGGACTCAATGTAGCATGAGAAGAAGCGTGTTTCAAGCACCCCCGTTTTCTCCTACGAAATGTTTTGAGAGTATGCTGTTGCCCCTTTCCCTTTCTGTGTTTCCAGATCTGGACTCCTCAATCAGGCACCATTGCTAACTCCGTTAGGGGCAAACCCAGTCTAGTTGGCCATTGTTGTTAGGCAACCATATGGCACCCTTGCCCAGATTATCCTGGAAACGGTTAGCGTTGGAAAAGTGTGTCAGCACTACAAGCCGATTTGTTCCAGGGGCAAACGGAGAGCCCATCCAGGCTAGGGCTGGAGTTGAGATTGAGGTAGCGGCAGACAGTGGGAAAAGGGATGCATAGTGGCTTTCAGCCCCTATTGCAAATTTGGGACATATGTCCCTGTCAAAAAACCTAGTCCTGAACAAGGGGCCTGGGAGAGTGGAGCAACTGGGAAGAAACTAGTTTATTTAGGGGCTGCAATAAACATGTCCCATCTCAGTGACCTGGCTCTCAGTAATTCACATCAGCAACATTTACTCTTTTTAGTGATGCTATGACATTAAGGAAAAGGATAGGGCTGTGGTCACAAAACAAGGGCCTTTTCCCAAGATCTCTCCCAAGGGAGTCACCATGTTCCCTTTCCCCCTTTTCCCTGGCCCTGTGACTTAGCCTGCCTGTGCTGTTTCTGCCTCCCAGGCCCGAGAATCACCATGAGAAATACAGCAAGCGGCCCAGAGGGTCAGAATGCGTGCGATGCTGCGATCCTCCTGAGCGCATTTCAGCATACCCCATGTACCAGCCCATGCCTCAGATCAACGTTACCATCCTGAAAGGTAAGGGACACCAACTCTACCCCAGGATGCTGTATTCAGATGCCAAGCCTTTGCTCGGTAGCATCCCACACATTAGGAGACAGTCAATGGTCCTCTTCGGGTGTTCAAAAATCACGAGGCACAAATTGGGGATGGATGGATTGGGCATGCCTGCGCTACCTCTGACAGGAAGGTCTGAAGAGGCTTCTAAGTAAACTTGGCTGAATGTGCTTTGAAGCCCCAGAGCTTCCAATCAAGGGGAGCTTTCTAAGCGCATCTGGCCAAATGCACTTAGATGTTTCCTCCAAACCTTCCAGCTCAGGGTAGGAGTGGGCACACCCCATAAGCCCAAGGACAGATGCTCCCACCCTGTGTCTGAACATAGCCATAGTGTCTCCTGCCAGTTCCTTCTCTGGGTCCCATTCCTATTACTGCAGATGCAGGAGAGAGCCGGGAGAGGAACAGGCAGAGGAAGCTGCAGCTGCCATGTTGCCTGATGAAACACAGAACTTCAAGGCACATGGTGGATCTCCAGGCTGTGCCCTGGCAGCCATCTGTTCCACGTAGGGGCAGGATCACAACATTCTCCATTGGTCTCTTATCTGGCCTGTTCTCAGGAATGCCCTCTGGCCTAAGCAAAACCGTATGCATGGAGCAGGCAGTTTAGAGCTGCCGTGGAGTGGAGTTCCAAAAGCTGCAGCAAGTTTGATTTTTCAGTGTCCTCAGGCTCTGGTTATAAGGGGTGGGGCGGTTGTCTTTGGATGAAATGCTGGGTTCTTTAGATTCCAGAGGGGCCGGTTGGGAAGAAACTGTATAAGCTAAATAAATTTCCTGGCCTGGAGGAGCTGTTATCATAATTTTATCCAAGCTCTTTTCTTAAAGAAGGCCAAGTGACACCACCAAATTAGTCTTGAGTCAAGCCCAGGACTCCAGAGGTTGCATTAGGACATGGCCTGATTTCCCGGGAAGAATATGAAAGATGGAGAAATTGTGTCGTCAGAGGCGGCCTCTCTGTTGCTGAACCTCTACCCTCCCAATACATTTTAGACATGGCTGTAGCTGAGTGTGTGTGTGTGTAACATGCATATTTGACAATATTTAAGACCTAGAGGAGGTAGATTTATGTTCTTACCCACAGCTAAGGTTCCGATTCCTTAATTAACTTAATTTAAAAAAAAACAATTTTATTGACTCATAATTAAATCAATAGAATTAATTAAGACATTTCAATATTTCACTTCACTCCAATTACATTCTTGTCTCATACGTTTTGCAAAGGAGAAACCTCCGATTTTGCCTGCAGATATGCTTCTGGTAAAATTAAATTCCATTTAATACAGAAGAAGATTTGCCAAGCGATAGGTTTTCGAGATGGGCAGACACCAATCTAGTGCCTACCCTGGCAGCAAGGAAAATTTTCCCACACATTTGGACCCACTCTGAAAACTGGGGAACTGAGGGCATCATTTGTGGTAAAATTCTCCTCACCACAAGGGTGGACATGATATGCCACTGCATAAACACAATGCATTTAGCGCATTTAGACTAGATGACCCTTGGGGTCCTTTCTAACTTTACATTTCTATGATTCTATGCTCCCCCCCAAGAATCATGGAAACCGTAGTTTGTTACGTGTGTTGAGAATTGTAGCTCTGTGAGGAGAACTACAGTTCCCTGGCTTCTTTGGTGGAGGGAGTGTAATGTGCTTTAAATGTGAGATGATGATGTTTATGCAGCCAACAAGTGATTGTTCTGTTTTGACTGGACCATTCCCCTTCTAGATTTCTCTCCCAAGCGTGGGTGGAATGATTATTCTATTTATTTGTACATTATATAAAAATGCATAAGTTGCTCCCTGGCCTGCCCATTGGATTGAATGTGGAGGCCAAGGTTGCCTACGTTGAAATGATGCTCATCTATGATCTCTTCACTACTCAGGTGAGAAAGGGGACCGTGGTGAACGTGGCCCCCAAGGGAAGCTGGGCAAGGCTGGTTCTACGGGAAGCAGGGGCCAGGCGGGCCTCAAGGGGCAGAAGGGGAACATAGGGGCCCCGGGGGAGCGGGCCAAGACCAACTATGCTGCCTTTTCAGTGGGCCGAAGAAAACCCTTGCACAGCAACGACTACTACCAGACTCTTGTCTTTGACACCGAGTACGTGAACCTCTATGGACACTTCAACATGTTCATGGGCAAGTTCTACTGCTATGTGCCCGGCATCTACTTCTTCAGTCTCAATGTGCACACCTGGAACCAGAAGGAAACCTACCTGCACATAATGCACAATGGGGCTGAGGCGGCCATCTTGTACGCCCAGGCCAGCGACCGAAGCATCATGCAGAGCCAGAGCCTCATGCTGGAGCTGCAGGACCAGGATGAAATCTGGGTGAGGCTCTTCAAGGGTGAGCGCGACAATGCCGTCTTCAGCGATGAATACGATACATACGTTATTTTCAGCGGGTACTTAATCAAACCCAACTCTGAGCCTTGAATCTGCTGACAGATGGACAAAATACGGCCAATAATGTCACCTGGCTCTTGTAGTGTTTCTCTACTTGCTGATTTCTAACCCTACTTATCTGCCATAACTCAACCTTGACCTCTGATATGACCTTTATCCTCATCAAACAATCACCCCACTTTCCCTGGACAAGGTTTTTCCCCTGCTTCAAACCTCTGGTCCTTCTCTCTTCCCTCTGCCCGCAAGTCTTAAGCCTTAAGTTGGTATCAATATTCCCAGTCAGATCATCACACTAATCTAACTTCTGCTCTTATGGGACTGACTCCCCATGCACAATCATTCCCTCTGCTCTAAGACTGGGACTCACACCCTCCTAGATAATAATGACACTTCTTCTATACAAGTGTCCTTAGACTGATTTTCTTATTTTATTCTTGCTTTGCCATTCTCAGCCTTTGAAAACACATGTCCTGCTAGAATCCTCCCTTGCCCCTCCACAAAAATTTTTAAACAGGATTGCACAATTTCTGTTCACGCTGACCTCAAGGCTTGGTCCTTTCTGTACTGTGTTCATTATCAAGAGGAATTAAAATTTAAAAAAGAAAGAAGGGGAAACAAACAGCAGTAATATGCAGATAATACGAATAATACCTCTACTCAAAGGCTGAGTAGAACACAGTTCCCATTGTAGATACAGTGACTATCAGAAGAGGAATGTTAAACATATAAGATGATAGAAGCCTTCCAGATGCCCAAGGAGGTATCCACTTTGAATTGGTGCTTATATGAAATAACCAGGGCAGTGAAGACCTCAGACCACTGTGCAATAGACAGCATGTATTTATCCTTCCGGACTTGAAACAAAACCCACTTTTGTTGCCTGGTTCAGTCATTCTTAGGAAGATAGGAATCTCTCTTATATGAAGTCAGACAACTGGTCAGTCTAGTTCATTGCTACCTACACTGACTGGAAGCAGCTCTCCAGAATTTCAGGAAGACATCTCTCCACGACCTTCCCAGAGATGCTTGAGACTGAACCTGGGATCTGCAACCAAAGCAGCTGCTCCACCACTACTGGATCTCACTACTAGATCCCAGCTGGGCAAGGACCTTATCTATTGTCCATTGTTTATGCCCATTGTGGGGAAACCTCTGGTTTGTGGGCCCAGAATCTCAGAACTGTAGAGTTGCGACCATGAGGAACACCTAGTCCAACCCCACGCAATGCAGGAATCTTCTCAAACCTATGGCCCTGAGATTAAGTGTCTCAAGCTCTGCCAACTGAGCTATCCCTAATGAGTTGTTCCGAATGGCCCACAAGGCTGTTTATTGACAAACAATTTTAAAAATATATTTTTGATGTCACCTGTTAATCAGGCCCCTTCTATTTGCTGTTGACCTCTGACGTTTAGGCTGTCAGTTTCATTTCAGATTTTAAGTCTCAAGAGTTTTCAGCAATGCAACTGTGCCTCCTTCCATGCTTCCTCTTCCTGGACCTTATCCATATCCTTAATCTGCTCTCTCCTTCCACCTCCTCCCTTGTTATCTGTAAATCCCTCCTTCTCTAACCTTGGCAAATATTCTTCTCTTTACTCAGCGTGACACACATTAGTGCCTGAACGCCCAGCCCTATTCACTGAGCCAGTTTGGAATACATGGTGTGGTTTGCTGCAAAGGGCACTCGCCCTTTTCTTCCTGGAAATATGGGGGCAGGAGGTGCCAATCCATTCAGATGCTTCCTGTCTATACATTTGCCCGTTTCTGGACTGCATTCTGCAAACAGCTTAGCACCAAGGCAGCAGTATTTCACCAAGTTCTATCTTCCATGCCCCAAGCTGCCGTCTCAGTTCCTTGGCATGAGGTTAGCCATACACCATGAGTGAAGTGAGCAGAGTTCAATGGTTTACTGAACAAGGCTCTGTTGGTATCCAAGCCTCCCTGCTGGACAGGGAAGGCCTGCAATGTCTGGCCTGCCTCTACTGCCAGCATCCTTGTTCCAGGCAGGCACAGTAAAATAAGAAACCTGTCCCTGTAGAACAAAACAGGGAGAAAGCTATACAATTGTTTAGCATTGAGCACCATAGGGTCCTGTTAGCCGTGCATTTATTTTTGAGGAGTCTTTCCAAGCTGAACAAATCCTCAGGTTTCCCACCAATTTTCTATACATGTACACACACCCATCCACATCAGGACCTGGAGAGGTCATTAGAGGGCTTGAGCCCTTTACCCACTGCAGCAGACCCAATCCAGATCAGGCTCCCTGCTGCTATTTGCATTGGAAGGGAAACTTCCATGGATTCAAAATGGTGAAAGTAATTGCAGTTTCTGTTTCTGGCAGCCCCCATCATTTTTGCTGGGCCTGACAGGAAGCTGCTATACCCTGCAGGCATCCAGACCCAGAGTCTCTTGGCTAGCTCTGCTGATTAGGCCTTCGACTTGGGGGATGTGCGTTTTACGCCATGTTTTACATTTTTGTGCCATGGAATTCACTAATTCTGCTTTTGCATTAAACCTACAGAAGCAATTAGAACAACTAAGCAATACCCTGGCAAACTTCCCTTTCAACTCTGCTCTTCCTCATGTAAGGAATTAAGCTTCCATTTTTACACAAGCACTCCACAACTCCTGGAAGGGCTGGTACCTTGAACCACAAGGGTATGGTTTTGCATATGAGGAAAGGGACCCCAAGGGTTTTAAATTATGAGCCCGTGATTCATAAATTTAAAGCACATACCCCCCCCCAACAATCATGGGAACTTAGTTTCCCCCCACAGCACTATAATTCCCAGCACCAAACTACAATTCCCAGAACTCTTTGGTTGAGGAAATGTGCTTTAAATGTATGGTGTGTACGCAGGCCTGCTGAGAACCACAGTTCCAAATGAATAAAAATCGCAACGATTCTGTTGTGAAATTCTCACACTAATTTCTTTTTGTTTTTGGTGCTCTTAAAACATGTGCAAGGAAGGTGTCCTCAGAACATTGTCAACATTGAATGTGTATCTTTGTAATTTGGTAGCGTTAACTTCAGTATTTCTCTGGCACAAGAATTTGGACCTCCCAACTCACCCCTGTCTCCTCCATGCCTCGGCCTAGCCCTTGTTCAAACCAAACACACTGTCCAGAACACCCCTGCTGAACATGTGTGTGGTGAGGTCACATTCTTAGGGAATGGGAGTGGGGAGGCCAGGAGAGAAAGATGGGGGAAAGGTGGGGAAGGAACTGGCCACCAAGCGGATGTGCTAATACTATTATTGGCAGAAGTGCTGTGGAACCAGGAAAGGATGAAGTCACTTGCTTAGCAGCCAAGGGAAACATTCTGAGGGACAGGCCTTCATGGTCAGCTTCTGAGTCCCATGCCCAGAGTGGCACCTGTTAACAAAGCACAGAGCTCACCCAGAATACCATGCTATTTCTGAGGGACAGCCTGGCTTTGCCATCATGGGCAGACAGCTTTGCTGACGAGTCTAGTGACACCATAACACACAGTTATTTCACGCACAGCATGCCTTTTCTCAATAGCTTCTCTGCTGAACAAAACAGGCTTGGCAAATGCTTATTTTGAGCCAGAACTCACCTAGGAACAGGATATTTTCATATCACTCATTAGTTGGGATTCATTTTTCTCTGCAACTGTAGATAACCTGAAGGGAATAATACTTCTGAGCAGGCTCAGAGTGCATGCTCCTCTTAAGTCACCACAGCCAGCCTCCATAATTTTGGAAACCTGTGAAGTGCTTAGACTTTGTCAATCAGAGCTATGTCCCAGAATGCCACTTTCCACAAATTAAGCGTGGTATCCTTCCCCCCACCAACTTCCGCCTTCTCCTCTGAGAGCCGGTTGTTTGTATGTTGCGACAGCTTGGGCTGTGGCTTTATGTTTTTCATGCTCTCCCCTAACTCTGTGAATGCTACCAGACTGCATCCTGGACACCATATAGACAACTTCAATAGCATCATGGCAGGGATAAGCACTGCTTTGACTTCCCAGTTGTTTGTGCTGCATCCTCAGCTAGGAATGCCTTTGTAATCTCATTCTGCCTGCCTTCAAAATAGCTCCCACTTAAGACCTAAATGTTAATGATCCCATTGGTAGCCATCAATTTAATCAAAGACCAATGGTTAACAATATGTATACACGCCTCCCAGAGAAGCCATGGATCCAAAATAAAAAAGGAACAAGCAAATAAGTAGAAGCTGTATATATTTTGCCCTTTTCTTCCTCTATTGTGATAAATGGTTGAACAATAAACATATCTATCTGTCTGTCTATCTGTCTTACATCCAGCTCTGCGAGGGGGAAAGAGCCAGTTTTATAGCACATATGCAGAGGTTGCATTTCAAGAGTGGCTACTTGGAGCGTTTCAATGACCTGCTGCCCTTGCTGCTATTTTTTAAATGCCACTCTGCTATCTTCTTGTCCTGCATGGGGTGAAAGTCCTCCCAGATCTACAAATGAGCACAAGTTCCATTGTCCCCAGAAGACGCCATGTCTTGTTTCATGTTTTGCCTGCTAGCAGATGGTGGCTTCAGAAAACGTGCAAGTTACACGAAAGTAGTTATCTGCTTCCACAAGGTGCTTTGCCTACCCAGGTGCACGCAGGTATAGGGGAGAGGGAAAAGCATGATGATGTCCATCACTTCAAGTACATGTTGAGAACTCACTGCAAATCATAGCTTCTAGGCACGTCTACACGGCATAAAACAGATCTCCGTGCAGGTTTTATGTACGACAGTGTGCTCTGGGCTTACATCTTTTTGTATACCAGTATAGGGAATGTGTGGGACGTGGGTGGCGCTGTGGGTTAAACCACAGAGCCTAGGACTTGCCGATCAAAAGGTCAGCAGTACAAATCCCTATGACGGGGTGAGCTCCCGTTGCTCGATCCCTGCTCCTACCTAGCAGTTTGAAAGCATGTCAAAGTGCAAGTAGATAAATAGGTACCGCTCCGGCAGGAAGGTAAATGGCGTTTCCATGTGCTGCTCTGGTTCGCCAGAAGCACTTAGTCATTCTGGCTACATGACCTGGAAGCTGTACGCTGGCTCCCTCGGCCAATAAAGTGAGATGAGCGCTGCAACCCCAGAGTCGGTCACAACTGGACCTAATGGTCAGGGGTCCCTTTACCTTTATAGGGAATGTGACATGTGAGAAAAAGCATGAATGTTTGAAGCAACAGCTATGTGACCATCTCTTCTAATTAAAGCAGCTCGTTAGCCATTGAGGACTCCTTCAGGGATCACTCTTGGCACTTCTTCAGTCTTATGTAGTATTTTACAGGTCAGTAACCCCAGAAAAAGGAAGCTCTCTTTACTGTAAACATGTAATACCTATCCAAAAAAGCAACAGGCCATAATTTTCATTATTTAAATGTAATGCAGCCAAGTTTTTTAAAAGTATTTTCAAACGGGAAATCTGCTAATTAACAAGGTATAAGCAGAATGCAGATTAGCTAGCGCTTGAATTTGAAGGGGCTGCAGAGGATGTTGTTATCTCCTAAGGCAACCAACCACAAGTGTAACGCAACCCAAGCTGTTAGGACACACACAGAGTTATGGTATTTGCCTCCAGGTCATATTTGACCGTGTTTAGTTTTCCTATAAAGATCCTCTTTCAACTTCCTCCACCCTGAAAGGAAGTCTCCATGGAGACTATTAAAAAATAAGTAAGCTTCCCTCTGGGAACCATTGTTTGCATTTAAAGAGACCACGCCAATTCACATCAAGGCCTCCTCTTGAAAATAGAAAATATTTGTGAATCCAAAAGGTGGGGGGTGGGGAATGGTGCTTTGAAAACCCCAATCCAAACAGCAGGGGGCTTCCAGCAGGAGACACAAGCACTTGAATATTCCAAGGCCTGGGGCCAAACTCTGCAGGAAACTATAGCATGTGAAGGGGCAGCTTGAATGCATATCCTTAAAATGAATTTAAGGGAAGAACCCATCCATCAGATCTTTAGAGGTTGCTCCACATTATTATTATTATTATTATTACTACTACTACTAATTGGGTTTATATACTGCCCTATACCCAGAGGTCTCAGGGTGTTCACAGAAAAGATCAGGGCGGATCACAGAACTGGTATGCATGGCTTTATAAAGTGACACCATCTATGAGCTGGATCAAAACATATACCGTATTTTTCGCCCTATAAGACGTACCAGACCACAAGACGCACCTAGTTTTTGGAGGAGGAAAACAAGAAAAAAAAATATTCTGAATCTCAGAAGCCAGAACAGCAAGAGAGATCGCTGCGCTTGCTGTTCTGGCTTCTGTGATAGCTGCGCAGCCTGCATTCGCTCCATAAGACGCACACACATTTCCCCATACTTTTTAGGAGGGAAAAAGTGAGTCTTATAGAGCAAAAAATACGGTATATGAAGTTGCAATCTGTATGATTCAATGTGTGGGATGGGTATTGTGAAAGTACTGCCAGGAAATATAATGCTATGACACACAGTTCAAAGGAACTCTGTAAGCTCAAATATTACTGTATTAAGAGGTCACTTTATGATTTTATTTTATTTTAAAAAATATTTAATATTTAAAATATTTAAAATATTTAAAATCAAGCATCCACACATTCAATATACTGTTTGAGGGGGTAACAGAGAGCTATCTATTTGGTTTGAACTAGCTAAAAATGGTGGATCATGTTAATTTCCTGTGATAATAGTGTGAGAGATGATGTAATAGCTCAGATGTTTAGCTTTGTGGATAAACAGAATTCGGTTAAGGATCTGGAATAAAGTAAAACAGCATCTCATATGTCCATAGACTGGCCTTGCCATGTAAAGTCTCTGGGAGCAAGTGACAGGCGGGTGAGCTGCCAGACAAGATTAAAAGATTATTTTGTTCACAAATTGCCCAATGTTAGAAGTTCAGACCCTCCAAGTGTCCCTATTTTCCAGGGACAGCCCTGGATTTACAGAAGCCAAAATTGATCCTGGAGTGCCCTGCTTTTCTTAGGATGCCTCTATTTTCATCAGAGACATTTTGGAGGTTATGGAGTTGTGCAACAAGCGAGCCAAGGAAAGAAGTAATTATATACAACCTTTAGAAGGCAGCCCTTTATAGGTTTTTTTTTATAAAAACAACAACAACCCTGTTTAATCTTTTATTATGTTTTTATATATGTTGGAAGCCGCCCAGAGTGCCTGAGGCAACCAAGTCAGATGGGTGGGATATAAATAATGAAATTATGATGGTGATGATTGAATAGGACATCCCTATTTTCATCGGAGAAATGTTGAAGGGCATCGGGTGCAAAATGGGAGATAGAAAGATGTAATAATGATAATAATTTTATTATTTATATGCTACCCATCTAACCTACATGGCATGAAGAAAGATAATGTATCTCGCAGAAGCCCAAATCTAAAGAGCAGGATCAATAACAAGATGGGTGGAGGGGTTCCCAACTGGAAGTTCTCCCTCAGCCATCAGAGTTGTCTTGGACTGGCCCTTCCCAATAGCTCTGTGGCTTGTTACTGGTCCTGGCAGGCATAGGTGCCAACTCTCTGGGGCCCTGGGTGCCCAGGCACCCACAAAATTCCCCATGAAGGGACCAGACAACCACTAATTTTGGTGCCAGGGCCATGCACACTACATGGCACCCACAGCCCCGGGCACCCATGGTTGCAGGGCCAAGCTGGCATTCCTGCTGGCAGGTCAATGAATTTCCCTCTATCAGCCCCCTTCCCCTTGCACCATGAAGCTGGCGTTTCAGGGTGACATGAGTAAGAGCTGCTGGTAAAATGGCTGTGATAACTCAGACATTTTTATGGCCTTTGCTGTCTTTCGTTCCTCTGATACAGCCAATATCTGTTTCTCACATGTAAAGAGTTTTTTCCTCCAACATCTCTCCTCTACCCTTCCGTGACAGAAAGGCAATGAGGTTCTGCTTTTCTCTTAATTAAATTGGCTGCTGCTATCAGCGGGGTCTGTTAAGGCTGCAATGCTGGTTGATACAGGTTTCTATTTTTTTTTAATTTAAAAAAATACATAAAATCGCTTGCCAAAACACACCTTTCCCATCGCTTGCTTAATTTCATTTTCCTCCCCACAGGACGTTTCACAGAAGCAACAACAGCCCCAAACCCTAATAGCCTGGGCTGTCTTGTTCTCAAACCCTTCCAGCTGGAATGTACTTTCTGTATCTTCCAAAAAAGAAATGAAGAGTAAAAACAAAAAACAAATGAAAACCTCACCGTTCTAATGAAATGTCCAAAGATATATGAGAAATTAAGCAAGCAGTTATGGGAAAGGTACACTGGTTTTATAATATATTTTACAGTTTGTATTAGTGTTGCAAAAAGAAAAGGGGTGAAAAGGACAAATGAGGGTAAAATCGGCAAGCAGAAATTTTTATGTATAAGCACACATTTGAAATAATTACTATAACTTAAGGAGAAATACAGGACATCTCACCATAGTGGGGAAGACCCCCAGCTGGCTTGTGCCATACTGCTGACCAGGAACTGAGATCTGTTGATGGGAAATTCAGGGCTCCTGCTCTTCCTTCTTAAAGGTAAAGGTAAAGGACCCCTGACCATTAGGTTCAGTCGTGGCTGACTCTGGGGTTACGGCGCTCATCTCGCTTTATTGGCTGAGGGAGCCGGCGTACAGCTTCTGGGTCATGTGGCCAGGATGACTAAGCTGCTTCTGGTGAACAAGAGCAGCGGACGGAAACACCACTTACCTTCCCGCCGGAGCGGTACCTATTATCTACTTGCACTTTGACGTGCTTTCAAACTGCTGGGTTGGCAGGAGCAGGGACCAAGCAACGGGAGCTCACCCTGTCACAGGGATTCGAACCGCGAACCTTCTGATCGGCAAGCCCTAGGCTCTGTGGTTTAACCCACAGCACCACCCGCGTCTTCCTTCTTACAGTTCTTTAAATCAGACTCAGTTTGGCTGGCTGTCCTCTGTCAATCCTTCAAAAGAGAGAACTATCATATGTAAAACAGGACACCTGACCACCCCGATTCATACTTACCTTGTTTCTTCCAGAAGAAACGCCCGAAGTGGTAAACACCGGAGGTATAAAACACACGAGGGTCAAAAGAAGCCTCACTTATTCCAAAGACGTTTTGGCACCTGAAATGGAAAATCGAAAGACTACCTCTCAAAAGTAAAAACACAATAATTCATCAAGGAGCTGCAACCTAGCCAGGTTTTAATAGTACTTGAAATCTGCTGCCCATGAAATCTGTTAGGGGAGTGAGGTAGGTGTGTGTGAGGAAGCTCTGTGTATGGATTATGTTCAAGATCCACCAATAGCGATTGCTGGCTGAATCTGAGTTAAGGCAGATACAGCTCTTTTTAGCAGTACTGCCTCTCGATTGCAGCATTTATGTTTGGATCCAAACATACTTCTTAAAGGTAAAGGTAAAGGACCCCTGACCATTAGGTTCAGTCGTGGCCGACTCTGGGGTTACGGTGCTCATCTCGCTTTATTGGCTGAGGGAGCCGGCATACAGCTTCTGGGTCATGTGGCCAGGATGACTAAGCTGCTTCTGGTGAACAAGAGCAGCACACGGAAACACCATTTACCTTCCCGCCGGAGCGGTACCTATTTATCTACTTGCACTTTGACGTGCTTTAAACTGCTGGGTTGGCAGGAGCAGGGACCGAGCAACGTTCGGTTATGGCAGACTTTTTAAATCCAATTAGCATTTCAACTCTTGAGTTTAGGGGGCTTGCTAAGCTTCCTCCTCATTTTGATATTTTGGCCCTGGCGAACCAAGATCTTAAACTAGCTTCATCATCCACTTTCCAGTGTCTTAATAGAAGCCTTTCTCTAAAACCACACTTGCAACACTGGATTGTTTTTGTACTGCTTCTCAAATTAGGTGTAACAAGAGGGGTGCCTTTTGGTGCTCTTTATTGGAAAGATCTGTCACCACTATCACAGCAAGAACGAGGAATGCAAAGCTGCCCTTTCTGCATCCTCATAACCCTCACGTTCTCTGTCTGGAATAGCAGTGCTTCTTCTTATTCCTTCCCCCATTCTTGGCATCAGAGAGACATCCTTTTCCCAGATGGGTGCTAATTTTTCTTTTAGCCAAGGTGATCTTGGAAAGATGCTTGGATACACCTCAAATTGCTCCTGGCTTTTCCAATTTATCTTGTTGCAAATGATGTTACCTTTGCCAGCAGTTACTAGCATTGCCCAGGGCTTTTCACTGGATGTCTTCTTGCAGCACTTTTGCCCTCCAAATGCGCAATGCTACAAATGGACCAGCAAATGCTTGCTGTTCTGTTTGAGGCCCTTGCTTTTCATGTATCTCTTTTTGTTATTTTAAACTGGGTGCTTTGCTCCCTATCACGTAAAGCAGGGGTCAGCAAACTTTTTCAGCAGGGGGCCGGTCCACTGTCCCTCAGACATTGTGGGGGGCCGGACTATATTTTGGGAAGAAAAATGAACAAATTCCTATGCCCCACAAATAACCCAGAGATGCATTTTAAATAGAAAGACACATTCTAGTCATGTAAAAACAGCAGGAAGGCCCCACAAATAACCCAGACATGCATTTTAAATAAAAGGACACATTCTACTCATGTAAAAACATGCTGATTCCCGGACTGTCCGCAAGCCGGATTTAGAAGGCGGTTGTCCGGATCCGGCCCCTAGTTTGCCTACCCATGGCGTAAACACTCTACTTTTAAAAAATAAAAAAAATTCTGCTGGTTTCCTGATCTGGACCATATACTGCCTTCCTTCTCTACCAAGGAAATCCTTTGTCCCCCACAATGCCAAAGATGTGCTGGGAAGACTGCTAGTATAACCCAAGTCTCTTTCAGATCTTATTCAGATATACAGTGGTACCTCGGGTTACAAACACCTCGGGTTACAGACTCCGCTAACCCGGAAGTAGTACCTCGGGTTAAGAACTTTACCTCAGGATGAGAACAGAAAACGCGCGGCAGCGGAAGGCCCCATTAGCTAAAGTGGTACCTCAGGTTAAGAATGGTTTCAGGTTAAAAACGGACTTCTGGAACGAATTAAGTTTGTAACCAGAGGTACCACTTTACATTGCATGTGTTGAAAAAGCACGGGGCAGGACAGTTCTTCTGGCCCTTCTGCTATCCCTCTGCAGACCTTTGCATGCAGAGCTCAAGGTCTTGAAAGGGGCACCAGTGTACTTACAGCAACAGCACCTTCAGTTGTAGCTCTGGAAACAAAACATGGCCACAAAAGCACCCACCAATCACCATGTCACTTGCTGATGTTGCCTTCACATCAGCCATGCATGGGAAACATCAATAGTAAACACACAGTTATGGCATGGATGCCACAGGGGCCTCTCCCACCCACAGGACACAAACATATACTCCCCAGAATAGATGAACATTGTCTACCACAGCCTAGGGATAGAAGACACCAGAATGTAGAATCCAGAGGTTTCCAAGGAGAAAAGTTTGAGGCCTCCAGAGACCGAATGAACATCTGGCTCCAAGGTCTGTTCCCCTCCCACTGCAAATTCTTCCTAAATTACCCTTCATGAAGCTGGTGCCCTCCAGATGTTTTGGACTACAGCTCCTATCAGCCCCAGCCAGTACTGTTCTAAACTCTCCTAAGGGAGGTGACGGAATAAACATTTGTCAGAAACATTAGAAAAGAAAAGGGACAAAACCATTTTTCCTCCTAGGTTGAGAGAGCTGGTTAGGCCTGAACTACTACAGTCATTTCTACAGAACTTCCTCGCGCTATTTATTGGGCTTGTTCTCACAATGAGATCTTGAGACGTATCATGTGAAGTCACCATTATTTACATTTTAATTATGGGAAACAATGGCTGAAAGAGCAGAGCCACATATGAGTCAAGACCAGAAATGTATCTGTGGCATAGATTGGACTGTACACAGGTTTTCAGGACACGGGTCTCAGACCGATGCACTCATGTATCTTCATAATGTCAGTACTAAAGATAATTCCACAATATATATTCTGTACTTTTTCTGTCCAAAAAGTCAGGTTACTCTTTAAATCTGCCTGGAACATTCTGTCACTAAGAGAAGGGAGAGTGCACAAGCTACCCAGAACTTAATACTGTATCCCTTAAAAAACAACAACAGCCTGAGTCGCTTGGTAGTTTTGAGTAGCATTTGTACAGTCACTTGTGCAATATTTGCCTGCAAGAAGAGTTTTCAGGAAAAGGATGGCATGATTTTATTGGATGACGAGTCCTATATTCCACTGCATTTGGTGACATCAGCGTTATTACTTCCCCAGATCCAACCAGTTCTGGTGGTATGGGAAAAACATGCCTAAGCTGATCGAACTAATCATAGCCCAAGCAGGCTGCATAATGATAAAAACTTCAGTTGTCTTGAGTGGCCTCCTGGGAAGCAATTGTAAGAAAATACAGTCGTTTGCTTCTGAAAGAACCAGCCCAGAGGCATCTGCAGCCCATAGAAAGACAGTAACTATAAACTGCGTGTCAAGAAGAGGAATCTTCTCAGCTTTACTTAAGTCTTTTAATAACTCCTTCCCAGCTCCAGACGTCGGGCAGCCGTAGTGATTACATGCAAAGTGTTGATGAACACAACATCACTTTCTTTGTAGCAGTTGCTCCCCAATTTCTGTCTGGGGCAGCTCCCAAATCGTGCAAACACGACTGCCCTGACTCATTTCCCATGAGCAAAATCTGTAGTTTTACATGGCACCATCAGTCCATGTTCCAGGGAGTTACGTGGGGATCTGAGGAAAAACAGGCTCAAGCGGTGCCTGCTAGGGTTGACAATAAGGAAGAGCCAGGGTTAAGGTATCTGTGCACTTTCTCTGCTGAAGGAGCAGGTGGGAACTACACCCTACTGACCAGGTGGTGTGCGGTGCAGGAGAGCATCAGCCCCAGCTCTCCACAGGTCAGCCCCCAAATGGCTGAGTTATGAAGTGAGCATTTTAGCGCATGACAAGGCTTATATTATGCCTCATGGACAGCAGTTCCATGGGGCACCATAACACCCTTCTCGGTTAATCACTCTCTTTTGCTTGCTGCGATCTCAACTTCGGGACTAGGACAAGCCCAGAGCGTTGACTGAGCGTCAGGGCTCCTTGCTCTGCAGCCAGCTTCCAACGACAGGACTGAGCTTACATCCATGGCATAGTGCAATGAACAGAAACTAGGGCAGACTCAGGATATAGCAAGGCTCAAAAATCATAGCCTATGAGAGAAGCAACTTTACAAAGAAGCTTGCATACAAGCTTTACATAGACAAATCACATTAGCAGACTGGAGATGCTCTCTTGTTCTAAATTAGCTTCTGTCCCTGTGGCAGGTGGAGGTAAAGCAAGGCACAGAGTTTAAGGTTTAAGGTTTGGAAAGAACAAGAGCTGTGCAGCCGGCTCCTCCCTCCAACCCTCCCCTCTGCCCACATGTTTTATTAAAGTGGCATTAGCCGTGGGTGGCATTGAGGTCAGGAGGTGTTGCGGTGGCAGCAGTTGAGAAGCCTCTGTCTGTGAACGGCAAAATCAGCAACCAAGAGGTAAAGGGCCAAAGGGATGGAGGGCCAAGAAGGGGTGTCCTGTAACTCTCATTGGGACACATTGAAGGAGGGTTAGCGATCCTCTTTGCAACCTGCTGAAAGGTAGAATTCAGGAGAAGGATCCATTTTCTGGGAAAGGGACCACGCTCGGGTTGTGAGTTGTAGAGGAACAAGTCAGGGTCTGAGATCAGTTTGCACCAACCCAGTTCTAAATGTTGACATGAGGAGAGTCTTTTGGAGAGGACCTGTCAGAGAGAAGGAAGCAGCCCTGGTTCTCCTATACAGAGGGAAGCTGCCTTGGACTGGGTCAGACCTTTGCCTACACTGACTAGCAGCAGTTCTCTGCGGTTTCAGACCAGGACCTCTCTCCTTTCCACGAGGAGATGCAGAGGAGTGGACCTGGCATCTTTTGCATGGAAACTAGCCATGGCCCTTGAAAGCATAAGCTCACAGGGCAAAGAAGGTAGGCCATCTACAGGGTTTGTTGTTGTTTAGTCGTTTAGTTGTGTCCGACTCTTTGTGACTCCATGGACCAGACCCCATGGACCAGAGCACACCAGGCACTCTTGTCTTCCACTGCCTCCTACAGCTTGGTCAAACTCATGTTAGTAGCTTCGAGAACACTTTCCAACCATCTCGTCCTCTTCTCTTTGTGCCCTCAAACTTTCCCAGCTTCCGGGTCTTTTCCAGGGAGTCTTCTCTTCTCATGAGGTGGCCAAAGTATTGGAGCCTCAGCTTCAGGATCTGTCCTTCCAGTGAGCACTCAGGGCTGATTTCCTTAAGAATGGATAGGTTTGATCTTCCTGAGTCTCCTCCAGCACCATAATTCAAAAGCATCAATTCTTCAGTGATCAGCCTTCTTTATGGTCCAGCTCTCACTTCCACACATCGCTACTGGGAAAACCAGACTTTGCTATTTGGCGAAACAGATACAAACATTGCCCAAGCAGGAACTGAAACCAATGACAGAAAGCTATCTGAATCAACAGTTGAGCAATGGGGAATGAAGCCAAACAAGAGGTGTAAGACCCAGGAAGTGGGAAAGTTAGGTGAGAAAGGCACATCTATTTGTCAGTCTGAATATTTGACTCTGTCTGGGTGGCCTTCTTGGGCATTAGGATCTGCAGAAGCAGCTCCCTTGGTAGTCCCACCCCCCCTCTGAAATGCAGGGAATGGCGGAGAGGGAGTTCTGTAGCAGCCCCCAAACTGTGGAACTCCCTCCTCACAGACGTACACCTGGCATCTAACAGTACAGTTTTCAGTGGGTGCTTAAGATGTGCTTCTTTACCCTTGCCTTTGAACCACTAAGGTGTTCTGTTCTGTAGGACCCACCTTTTTTGCTGAATTGAATTGATATTGTTCTGCTCAACCTGGAACGGTTTTATGCTGGTAATAGTTTCATCTGTTTTTATAACTGCATATCGCTGTAGCCTGCCCTGGTACCTTATGGTGAAGGGCAGATAAGAAATCTTATACACAAATAAGGCAATTCTCTTTCTTTCTTTCTTTGGGTCTTTCAGTCTTCCTTCCTTCCTTCCTTCTTTCCTTCCTTTGTGGAGTAAGATGTTTCATCTTGTATTTCTCAAAGCCTAATCTCCAGAAGTACAGAGGTTAGGCTGTTGTGTCAGTTTCATAAGCAAGTTCCTGTCAACAGAGAACCTATATTTTTTTACTTATCAAGTCCCTCAGTTTTCAGCTGGAGCCAAGTTGCAACACTTTTTGAAGTCTATGCTGTGCCTCTGTTAGGAAGACAGAGGGAGATCTTTTGACTGGATTAATTGTGATTTCCTCGAACTGGTGTCTTAGAACAGGAGCCTTGACCACCCTGGAGGCCTCCAGATGCTTGAGATGAAAGCTCCCATCAGCACATGCTGGCTGGGGCAGATGGGAGTTGTAGTCTAATGCATCCTGAGGACCTCTAGTTGGGGAATGCAGTTCTATAGCAAGTGAGAAAGTAGCTGCTATAAATGTAGATGCTATAAATGTACAAGTCTTAATCAAAATAGCATACTTTTAAAATTAAGTTGACTGCAATGCGGTAGCATAGCGTGGGGCAGTTGCCCTGGGTGCAAAATTGTTAGGGGCACAAAGTTTCAACATCTTGTGCTGGAATGCTTCTGCCACTGGACTCCGTTGAAAACGGCATTTCCATGCGAACCAGGAAGTGACCTCTCCAGACAACGGAATGACTTTTCTTTTCTTATCTCCATGGCTGCAATCTCCTGGGTCCATTGGGCGGATGAATGCACATGTGTACTCCATCTGTTTTCCTCCCTTCCACTCACCCCTTCTGCGTGGCTCCAGGTGCTGTCAACCCATGCTAAACCACTGCTGTAATGTTCTGTCCTGTCCTAATACTTTAAATAAACAAACAGGCTGCCTTTACCAGCATAGGCCTTACAAGGTGGCAGACAAGAATGAGATATGTTAAGGACCATCTGAAGTGTCCAAAAGAAAGAAAATAATACATGACTGAAGGAGGCATAGAGTCTTGAGATTTAGTTGCATGAATGATGCTACAGAAAGGCAGTGAGCAGCAGAGTTGGGAGGGCAGATAGGAGAACAGTGGCTCAGGCATCTCAGTCAGATCTCTCCCCTCCAGGAGACTTCCAGCACCAGTTACCGTAATTCAGGAAATTGTGGCAGCTGCTAAGCTGCTGGAATATTTTAGGTAGGTCCAGTTTCGGTGGGAAAGCAGGGGCTCTGCCAAGCCCCTTTAAGTTGGCTTACAGGGTGACCTCCCCACCATTTCTAGGGTAAATGAGGATGTGTTTGTTAAGGACTCTTTGAAAGTACATTGCAGTACTTTTGAAAAGGTTTCACCATCCTGTACTAAAAGGGGAAGCAGGAGAATTATTAGAGGGACCGACATCTGAGCATAAAAGGGAAACATGAAAACTAGAAGGGGTATAAAAGTGCTAGGAGGTACAAGAAGAAACACACACAAACACAAAAATAAGGGTCTTTACGGAACAAAACAGCTTTAGGGTCATAAGGGTGGACGATGAGATTAATTGCTCAGAACAGAATGACAGTCCTCAAAGCGGGGGCGGGGGGCGAAGGGAGGACAGTGTCCAAATAAGAACAATGGAATGATTGTCTTCAAAGGTGGAAATAACTGTGAAATGACAATTCCCAGCTTGGGGGGGGGGAACCCTATCTGGAGAAGAATTAAATCTGAATGATAGTGTTCAGAATGGAATGACAATGAAATGGCAGTACTATATGCAGAAGACAGTTCCTTGGATAAACCGACACTGAAATCAACAGTGTTAGGAAGAGAATGTTAGAATGACACAGTCAGGAGTGAGGTAATACAGTGGTACCTCAGGTTACAGACGTTTCAGGTTACAGACTCTGCTAACCCAGAAATAGTACCTCGGGTTAAGAACTTTGCTTCAGGACGAGAACAGAAATCGCGCGGCAGCAGTGGGAGGCACCATTATCTAAAGTGGTACCTCAGGTTAAGAACAGTTTCAGGTTAAGAAAGGACCTCCAGAACGAATTAAGTTCTTAACTTGAGGTACCACTGTAACAGTGAATAACAGTCCAACCACAGGGCACCCAGAGCCCCCTTCCCCCAAACTCCTTGGCCTTGCATGCTGCTGCTGTCCATCACTTTCACAATGTGATAGCAAAGAAATATCTTTCTTTCACTTTCCCATGTTCCGCATTTTAGAAGAAAAAGCATCTCAGTTGTGTACCTCCACTCCCAAAATCACACCACATTTGCTTCTATTATTATTACAATAACAACAATACCCCACCCATCTGGCTGGGTTGCCCCAGCTATAACCAAGTAGTCTCCTAACAGGATGTTTCTGGGTAAGCAAACTGCCACAGTATAACTTGCAGGTAATTTAATTCTCCCCTGTCCAATGTACTGTATATTGTTTTGGCTCCTGACACATTGCTGTTTTTGCCTGCCAACTAGCAGGGAGATTCTGCCTTACTGTTGTTTTTGTTTTCCACATATTTGACTTCTTTCAAGGAACCTACAAAACCAGATTTTGAGGTGGTGGTGGATGCCAAGGGGTTGAGGAGGGTGCAGGAATCCAACACCCTGCTAAATCTAGCAAGGGGGAATGTATAGGGTGTATCCCTGTGCATGGATGTATATAAAGTTGATCCTGCTGTTTTGAGCTTCTGGGATTACAGTATTTTCTTCAGTTAACTGTCGCGAAAAACAACAACGCATGGATCAGATGACCTGTAAAAGCAATGGTGAAGGAACGAGGTTCGGCTACCTGTCGCGGACGGACCATGAGCGAGACCTGCTGGCTCGGTGTTCGAGGAAATGGTGGGAAGTTTGTGGTCAATTTATCTATTGAACTGTAGGAAGCAAACCTGGATGGAAAGTCTGGAAGCAGAGAGTTATGCTGAAACCACTGGCTCTCTCACCGTCTCCCTTCAGTCCCTGAAAATCTTTTGCGAATTGGAAGAGAGCGCCTCTGAGAATGTGCAGAGCGCGTTCCCCTTTCCGACTCTTCACACTCCACAGCCAGACTCAAGGGAACTTTCGCGCCAAAGGCGTGGCTTCTAGCGGGTGGGTGGGAAGCACCAGCCCCGAGAAGCACTTCCGTCGACTTTCTTTACCAGAGCAGGCCGAGGAAGCCCAGGCGCCGCCGGCGACGCTGGCCGCCTCCCCCCCCCCCCCGCGGATGCGCTGCCTCCTCCCGCTCCACAGACGGGGCTGCCCGCCCGATGCCGGGGCTGCCCGGGCGCCTGGTGGCAGGGAGTTGCAACGGCTGGAAGTGCTGCGGGGATTGGCCGGATTCCGGCCGCCCTCTGCCTCCATGTGACGGGGGACGTAGGAGGAAGGCGCAAGGAGAGAGAGAGAGAGAGACAAACAGAGAGGGAGATGGAGGGAAGGGAGCAGGACGGAGGAGGGAGGAGAGGAGCCAAGCGAGCCGACGACGAGAGCCATGGAGGTCCAGAGGAGCCGAGGCCGGCCAAGGGGCGCTTCAGGCCCGGGCTGGGGTAAGGCGCGTCCTGGGAGCCGTGCCGCGAGGGGCAGCGGTTGCTGGTGGGGAGGCTGCCTGTTTGCAAAGGGGGGCAACCGCCGGAGCCTCTGCTTCCCCGCTTCAGGCGCGCAGGCAGCCGCCTCCCTTTCCGAGCAAAAGCCAGGAGGGCCTCTGTCGCCCCCCGCCCCCAAGCCGGACTTCTGTCAGAGAGGCTCCCGGCTGACCATTGCGAGAAGCAGGAGCCTGGGCTGCACTACAGGCCCGTGCGCTCCCCTCAGAGTCCCAGCCTCTTCTGGAAGAGAACTTGCAGCCCGTGCAAGAAGGGACGGGGCTTCTTTGGTGGTGAGGGGAGGCTTGGGGGTTCTAGTAAAAAAACCCGAAACTTAAACCCAACAACTACCCACAAGCTTGAAGGCTCCCCACCCTGGTGAAGATGCTGCTGCTGTTACTGTTGGTGGGCAGCTTGTGGCTGGGGATGCAAAGCGGTCCTGGAAGGTGATAAACTTGGGTGCAATGCAAGCGAAAGCTGTCCAGCCTCGGGAAGGTGGTGGTGAGCCCGGCCTGTCCTGCATGTTTGCCTCAAAACATTGTCATTGGGAAGTTCCCTAAGTTTCCTAGCGCTGCAGAAGCTCAGTTTTAGGCCGGACAGTAGCTCACCTTGTTCTTAATTGAATTGCAAGTTTATGGAGGAAAAAGCTGTCAGTGGCTGCTAGCCAGAAATAAAAATAATTTTTTAAAAATTATTTGTACACAGCCCATCTGATTGGATTGCCTAGGAAGGCTATTGGAGACAGTATGCCTCTGAATTGTCCATTGCTGGAAAGAGCCGTTCTGCTCAGGCTTGTGCTTGCAGGTTCCCTGTGAGCATCTGAGAACAGGAGGATGGACTCGATGGGCCATTGAGCTGATCCAGCAGGGCTTAGCTCACAGTCTTCATAGGAACCTGGAATTTGATATGGTAGGGAAGGAGCACTTGTTTAGCAGGATGCTGCAGTTGTACCAGCAATGCCTTGCCCTCCAGCACTGGGAGTATCAGAGCTGCCGCCTCCAAACTGACTCATTCAAAGTAGATCAACCAGGAAAATGAACTGGAGAATCTCTCTCTCTCTGTGTGTGCTTGCATCACTCATAAAGTTTCATTGAGTTCATGGGACTTGCTCCCAAGTTAGTCCGTATAGGATTGCAGCCATAATATCCCAGGTCTGGAAATAGGTTTGATGCTGCAGCCCTGCATAGTGACAAAGAGCTGCATTTCCTAGCCAACTGCTGGTTGGGGTATCACAATGTCAATACTTCTCTTGTCTCCTTTTGATGGCAACAAACTTGTCATTGGGCTTTTTTCACTTGGGTAAACCTCTTCCAGGCTCTGAAAGAAGAGAAGCCCGCAGCTCCCAACTTTTCAAAGCCACCCCCTTGAACAGAACATCACTCAAAAAATGGGATGGCCACCAGCCCTTCAAAATGGTTAAAAGATCAGGGCTGGGCAGACATTAGGCTTGCATAATCAACTTGTATCTCTCACCTTTTGTTTGTTAGAACTTTGCAGTCTGGTGCCACCCCTCCACCATGTTCTTTAGGTGCCACAAATGACCAGCAGATCAGTGCTTATGTTTCCAATTCCTCCTGGGCATGCATGGCCACAGGTGTCAGTTATGGCTGGAGTAGTGGGATGGAGCTGCCCTTCTGGATGCCAGCATCCTTGCAGCTAGCCTGGATGGGGAGGGGCAGGGTGGTGGTGAGGTTGGGGCTGTGCAGAAACACCAGCCGGAGTGCTGGTTGGCCAGTGTTTCTCCTGTGGATTATTGCCAGTCCTTGGGCTAGAAAAGGAAACCTGAAGCTGCCAGGACAGGGTTGGGTAACTCCAGATGATGGACCCCAACTGTCATAGCTGGGGATGGTGGAGTTGCGGTCTGAGGGCCCCAGGACTCCCATCCATGTGATGGCATATGTTGCCAGTCCATTTATCAGCACAATTCAAAGTGTCGGACTTACTTCTTAAAGTCCTTTATGGTTCGGGATCTGTGTTCCTGGAGGAATGCCTGTTCTGACATCAGCTTGCCTGTGTGTTGAGATCATTGAGAGAAGTCCTCCGTTGCTTGAAGTGAGCTGGGTGGCAGCCTGGGAGAGGGCCTTCTTAGTGGTGGCACCATCTCCATGGAATTTCCTCCCAGAGATGCTTTCTTGGTGCCTACACTGCTGTCTTTTCAGGGCCAGATATCCTTGTTTTCTCAGGCTTCTAAGGTTCTATGATACCTAGGTTTCTTGTGCTAAACTTCTTGTTATTGCTGTATTTTAATGGTGTACCTCTGCATATTCTGTACAGTAAGCAGAGAATACTTTTATTTCCTTTTCGGTTGAAGTGACCAGGATGGTCCCAACAACAAAGGAACCTTGTCTTTGTTAGACTTATTTTAATTTACTGCTTTGAATTCCTGGCCTTATTATGTTTGGTTTTATGTGTCTTTTTTGTACGGATTTTTAATTTTTTGTAGCAGCCAAGCATACATTATTTGTTCCTTTTAAAAATGCATTTGTAAATGTGTGTAAATAAATATGTATGCTTGGCTACTTTTAAGAAGTCCTTCCTCATCACAGTGGGCTTTTTGGATGGCAGGGGAAGGGGCACAGAATAGAGGGTTCCCAAATAGGATTGTTGTTTTTTCCCTGATTCCTTTTTTCTTATTTTCAGCTTGCAGTTGGATATGGAGAGCCAAAGAACATCCGTTCTCCACCGGGTGGTCAATTTCGCCCCCAGTCCTCTCCCTGGTAAGACTTGGTGTTGGGCGAAGAGCCATGATTATCACCACTCTGCGATTGTAGGTATTCACAGTCTGCCTTTATTCCTCCCAGCTAGGCAGTATGACACAAAGACCACTGAGCCAATCAGCTTCTACCTCTCTGGCTTGGAAGAGCTGCTCTCCTGGAAGCCCACAAGTGACGATGCTTTCAACGTGTCCACAGAGCCTCTGGCCAAACACGAGCCTCCTTTCAACAGTCGTAGGCCCCGCACGCTGGTGTGCCACGATATGAAGGGAGGTTACCTGGAAGACAGGTTGGAACTGGGGCAGATGCTGAAACGGGAGAGCTTCCAGATTCAGAAACAATAATTCTCTTTTTGCCAAACTAACCAGAATTGGCTCAATCTGGTCTTGGCTGAGTTTGCCTTGGTTGTAGCCACATGGATCTGAAGAGTGATTAACTTGTACCAATATTAGTTATAAATCACACTTTGGATGTTTAAAATGTTTTACATACTTGGGGTTGCGTGCAACCAAGTCCTACTCAGAGTAAACCCATTGAAATAAATGGCCCCCCCCCCCCGTTAATTAGGTGTAAAACAAGCTTTAAAATGTTATTTTGCAGAGAATGTCAGCCTGGATATAAGTACCCCATGCTGGGGGACACGATGAAGTCTACGCTCTGTGGACATTGCGATAGGGGAGCGTATTGGTGCAAAATATAACAGTACCAGAGGGTGGTGTCTTTGGTCTTAAAACAACAGATGCTGAATATTGACATATGGGGTCAGCCAGCTCCTTAGAGGCACTAAAAACAACATGGGCAAAGCAGCAACTGCTAGAAACTGATTGCACCTGCAAGGCCCTTGCTTATTTGTATAGCTCATCCTATGAATTTGGCAACAAGGCCTCATGCCTCCTTGCTAATGCTCAGAAAAAACCCCACCAGAAGTCTCTGAATTTGATCACTGGGATTTGTGACCAAAGCTACGTCAAGGTCCGTAAGTGCTAGTATAATAATAATAATAATAATAATAATAATAATAATAATAATTTATTATTTATACCCCACCCATCTGGCTGAGTTTCCCCAGCCACTCTGGGCGGCTTCCAATCAAGTGTTAAAAACAATACAGCATTAGACATTAAAAACTTCCCTAAAGAGGGCTGCCTTCAGTTGTCTTTTAAAAGTAAAATAGTTGTTTATTGCCTTGACATCTGCTGGGAGGGCGTTCCACAGGGCAGGAGCCACTACCGAGAAGGCCCTCTGCCTGGTTCCCTGTAACCTTACTTCTCGCAATGAGGGAACCCCAGAAGGCCCTCGGTGCTGGATCTCAGTGTCCGGGCTGAACGATGGGGGTGGCCCCATGTACAGAGTTAGTCCTGCTCTGAGTAGGATTAGCACTGAATGCCCCCTGAACTGGGTCCCCAAACTTCATTCAGGTGGTCTGCCGTTGGTCTGTAAAAATACAATTAAAAATCATTTAGCACCTAGCACAGTGCATTACAATTGTTACAACAGGCAGAAAATTCAATTTAAGTGGTCCACCAAGACCCTCAGATATTTTCAAGTGATCCAGGGGGGAAATAAGTTTGGAAACTACTGCATTAGCTCATTGATCCCTACTTTGGCCATGTATGACCTTTATTATTACCACTGCATTGAAGGTGGTGCATGCAGAGTATCAGAAGAGGTGAGATGAGATTTCAGCTGCTAGCTTCTTGGTTCACAGACCCAAACTATGTGTTAACATTGGCAGTATGTTTATATAGGGGTGCTTTGGACTGGGAAAATCTCTTCCACAAAGGCAGCACCACCAATCCTGATCGCAGCCGTAGCATAGAAGGATATCGCAGTCACTAAGAGGTTCAGTCATACTAGCCAGCTCCAGTTCCTGGCAGAGGTCATTCACCAGGGTGGTGTTTTCAGTCCTTCCTGCACTCCATTTACAGTGGGTTAAGAACGTGCAAAATTAAGAGCAGGGAAAGAGATCAGGGAAGTAAATCTGGTTTCTGCAAGCAACCAGGGGAATTTCACTTCTTGTCGGATTCTTTTGAGGGAGGGTGGTGGCTGGGCCACCCTAGCTTCAGGAAATCTCAACAGCTTGGACTGGTTTAGTTCCTCTGAGCAAGATTATAGGACCTGAAATATGATTCATACCTACTTTGTATGAGGTCTGCCATGCTGAGTCTAATTGTACCCTGTTGGGTATAATGCGCGCTCTCTCGCTCTCTCCTCTTACTTCTGGCAGGTTCATCCAAGGTGCATCGGTGGATGACCCCTTTGTGTTCTACCACTGGTGCTACATTGACATATTCGTTTACTTCAGTCATCACAACGTTACCATCCCACCTGTGGTCTGGACTAATGCTGCTCACCGCAATGGAGTCCTCATGCTAGGTGATCTGGAGCATATGATACACATAGTGTTTGGGGCCTGTGAGAGGGAGGGCCTCACTCTCTAAGTCGTCCTTTCCTTACTCCACCCCTTTGCTGAGTTGCAAGAGGCAGGAGTTGCAGTGGGAAGCACTTCTTTCCTCCTATCAGTTGCATTCTTGATGCATGCTGCAACTTATCAGGGGTGGATAACTTGTGGCCCTCCAGATGTTGTTGCTGGATTCCAGCTCCCATCCCTGAAATGTTGGCCATGCTTGCTAGGGCTGATGGGAGGAGTCCCACAACTTCCGCAGGGCTGTAGGTTCTCTGCTGTTGAAAGTCTGGGGCCACGCACAGCCTCCATTCCTGCTAATCTCCCACAGCACCCTGCTTTCTGGGAGATGCAGGGAGTTTCTGCAAACAGCTGCTGTTGCTGTTCCACTCTTTATAGCCGTGCTTCAAGGCACAGGCAATTGCCGACTCCTCTGACATTGCTTGCATTTTGGGTATTCCTCTTTCCCCCCTGGAGGGAAGGCTCAGCTCTTAACCCGCCTGCCTTCCTGTGGCGCAGTGGCTCACTGTGCTTGGCTGTTAACCAGAAGGTTGGTGGCTCGCGCTCACCCAGGGATGGCTGCGGGCAGAATTCTTGTGTTGCAGGGGGTTGGGCTAGATGACCCGCGGGACCCCTTCCAACTCCAGGATTCTGCGGTTCTCCTGATGCACAGAGGTTTTGGATAGTCCAGGAGACGAGCCGCTCCATTTCTTCCTTGCGTTTCCTTCCCTACCTGTAGGGACCTTCATCACAGAGTGGGGAGACGGTGCAAAGATGTGTGAGTCCTTCTTGGCAAGCGAGGAAGCGTACCGCGCCGTGGCTGATCAGCTGGCTGCGATTGCGCAGTTCTATCGTTTTGATGGTTGGCTGGTCAACATTGAGAACTCTCTGAGTGTAAGCAAGCAACATTTCCCCTCCCCTGCCAACCTTGTCCTAGGAGGGGAGTTAGGGTTCATCCATACACAGGCCGTATGTGTGTTCCTTAAAGTCCCTGGCATTGCTCAGGGGGAGCAGGAGCGATGCCTAGGGATATGCTCAGTATCACAATGCAGCTGTGATATGTATCCCCACGTCAGAATTTCTTCCTTTAGGTCCCTAGGATCCTCAGAACCCCAGGTGGCCTCTTACCTTCAGAGACTGGCTGGGTAGGCCCCTTACCCCTAGGGCTTGAAAACCCCCTTTACGTCGCAGAACCCCTTTCCTATTTTTATGCCTGGCTGCTAGTGCTGGGCGATACCTAGTTTTCAACCCCGTGATATTTCACCCACTGAACATCATGATATACTGATATATTATGATGTCTGGAATAAGGATGGAGCTATGCATAGCCATTGGCTGGCTTCATGGTTTCCCCCCACATTGTGATTTTCGTATAGCATACACATCATGATTCATGATGTATCGCCAGGTCAAAAATTACGAAACTGATATCGCAATATGGACTTCAAACTGGTTTTGGATGCTATATTGCCCAGCCCTGCTGCCTGTTCCCCAAATTACTTATAGCACAGTGATTCCTTTTACCTGCCCATGCTAGTCCACACTGTTGCCCTACTGGCTCACCCCTAAGAGTTGCCCCCAAACCTCTTTCCTCTCTCCAGTTCTCTTCTTACCTTCCTTGCCTTGTCATTTCTTCCCCCCCCCCCCGTCCCTTTCATAAATTTCCTAGGGCCTCTCCTCCAACACTTCTTTCCCATCCTTGCTTTTCCATCCCTACTGTGGGCCTCTGATGAATTCTGTGTATCTGCTGGCACCCAGCTGCCTGTCCCCTGGAAAATATATATTTCCCAAACTGAGGTGTGTCAGTCTCCCTGGCTTTGGGCAGCATGCATATAACATCACTTGGCATGCTGAATGATGGACCAGCGGCCTCCCAAGGACCTGTCGCACTGGCTGATTGATACAATTCTTTCATGGCAGGTGTCGGCAGCGCGTAACTTGGTCCACTTCTTGCGCTATCTGACGGCCCAGGTGCACAGAGCTGTGCCGGGAGGGCAGGTGGTGTGGTATGACAGTGTCCTGCAGAACGGGGAGCTCAAGTGGCAGAATGAGCTGAACGAGAAGAACCGGTGAGTGACACCCCTCCCTGTTCTACAGGCAGTGGGTCTTGTCCTGGGGACCAGAGGAAGAAGGGCAGCACATCCGAACCTGAGGGTAGCCCCACGGAGCCTCTGCCCCCTGCCCTACAACATCTCCCTGATACACTTTGCCTGCCGAGGGGAGCTCAGGTGTGGTGCGAAATAGCCAGGATCTACCGTAACCGAGAGCTGCAATGCACTAGTGCAGTGTTTCTCAAATGTGGGTCTCCAACTGTTCTTGCAACCACAACTCCCATCATCCCTACCTAACAGGACAAGTGGTCAGGGATGATGGGAGTTGTAGTCCAACAACTGCGGGGGACCCAAGTTTGAGAAACACTAGTACATTGTAACAGAGAACGAGAAAACCAAGCATGGGCCTCAGCGAGTGGTAAGATGCGAGACATCGACCGGCATTGCTGAGCAAGGGAAACACCATGCCTGCTAAATCCCAGCTAGCTGGAAGACCAAACTTGACTCAGGGGACTGTATCCTTTTGGGGTTTGTCTCTAGTGCTGTGGCAGAGATGGGGAATCTCCAGGTCTCCAACTCCCATCGGGCCCCAGCCAGCATTGCCAGGGGGCACAGGGATGATGGAAGCTACAGACCAGCAAAAACCAAGGGCCACAAGTTTCCCTCTCCTTCCCCTCCTGGACGCCACGAAGGGACCCTCTTCATGGTCCTAGAATGAGTTGGAAGGGACCACGAGGATCATTGAGTCCAGCCCCCTGCAATGCAGGAACCTTTTGCCCAACGCGGGGCTTGAACCCACAAGCCTGAGATTAAGAGCCTTGCACTCTTCCATCTGAGCTAGCCCAGACGTTCCTCCGTTCCTCGTGCCCATGCAGGGTTTACTTTGACGCCTGTGACGGTTTCTTCACCAACTACAACTGGACGGAGGAGCACCTGCTGCGTACGCGAGAGATGGCCGACGACCGCCGGGCGGACATCTACGTGGGCGTGGACGTGTTCGGCCGTGGGGCTGTGGTGAGCAGCGGCTTTGACACAAACAAGGTAGGCAGGCTTTGGGGTTTGTGGGAGGCTTGCTGCCCTTGTGGCCCGCAGTTCCAGGCTGGAACTTCCCACAGTGACTGAGAGCTGGAGAGGGCAGTCGTGGTTGCCTTGGGGTGGGCGGAGCCTTTTAAGACAGCCTTTTAAGCTGTTGCCCTGGGTAGGCTAACTCCCCTGTTACAGAGGGAGGGGGCAGGGCAGTTGCCACCCTCCCAGCACCCCTTGGCTGCCCACACTCCGGAGCCCCTGCACAAGAGGAAATGGTGACTTGGCGTTCCTTGTGTCCCTGCAGTCCCTGCGCATGATTCGGGAGCAGGGCCTCTCGGTGGCCATTTTTGCACCTGGCTGGGTATATGAGACCTTAGGCCCGACCGACTTTCTGAACAACGAGGACAAGTAAGATCCAGCAGGATGGAGATGGAGGGGCTTTGGGAAGGGAGGGGGCTCTGCCGGAGGGCCTGCCTGGCTTGGCTTCACTTTGCCTGACTGCCTGGGATTGTCCGGCCCCCTGTGGCCTATTATGGGAGGGTCTTTCGGACAAGCCCCCACAACAGTGCAGCAGTGACCCAAGTTTCCCTTGGGGTTTGCACAGTGGCGTGGAAGACTTCTCAGCGCGACTCCTCTCTCCCTTGCTTGTTTGCAGATTCTGGGCCCTGCTCTCCGATCTGCTGCCCACTCACAGCATTGGCTCCCTCCCCTTCAGCACCTCTTTCTCCCTGGGGATGGGGAAGAGGCACTTCCACAATGGGCAGGTAAGAGTATCGAGCAGTTTTGGGCAGAAGAAGCCTTTTTTAAGCCTCTTTTAAGCCTTTGCAGCCTGACTCGCCAGCCTCTGCTTTGAAATGACAACTTGCTGCATGTGATCTATACAGACTGGAGACCCAGTAAGGCCTTCTGGATAGCTCACCGGGCTGTATCCCCAGCCCAGCTGATCTGCCTGAAGTGTCAGCGACTAGAGGCCTCAGATTCTTAACCTTTGGGGACACTCTCTTTCAGAGCTAATTTTCCCACAGTCTTTCCTGTCGAGGGCTCTGCAGGAGGGCTCTTGAGCTTCAAGTCCCTTTCCACCCACAGGAAAACACTGGAGCCTGAATTGCAGAGAATGAGGAACACAACTCTATAGCTTCCTCCACCTCTTGCTGGCCGGCTGAGTCTGTGACTTGTTTCCAAGCTGAATTCCCCACCCCACCCCCGCCTGGCCGCCGTCAAAGCCTTTCAAACCTGGTCTGGTCTTTTCCTCCCTGGGCTTCTCTGCCCTCCTGTTTTCTTTCCAGCCAAGGCTGGCTCTCTTTCTACTTGAACGAGTCCTTCTGCAGCCAAATAGTGTTTCTATTCCCCAGCCTCTGCTTCAAAGCAGTGTCTGATGGGGTGGTGGTATGATTGGCAGCTGTAAGCAGGGCGAAACGGTAGGCAGGTGTATGTGATCTTTTTAGAACCTGCCAATCTTTCCTCCGCTTGAACTCCTGGTCACTTTCCTCCCTGCCAGTCTTTGAGAAGCATGTTTGTTATTGGGGGTGAGGGGGGCAAACTCTGCCCGAGACCCTAGAATATGGGCTGCCAGTCATAGAGGGCTTGATACAGAATAAGGCAGCTTTCTACAGAAGCAACGTGGACTGTGTTTTATGTGGTTAATGGCATCCTTGCACTGCATTTTTGTTTGGGGGTGATTTGGTTTGGTTACCCTTTTAAGAATCAACAGCGGCATTCGATTTTAACGTACTCACGCCTTCAGAGGTTAATTGGAGCTATTGAGAGCCACAATGAAACCTTAGCAAAGCGCTTCCCTCAGGGGCCATGCATCAAGCAAGACATCACCACTTTGGGGGCTTCCAGCCAATCTCAGTCCTGCTTTTCTCAGGGCTTCAGTGTGTCGGGGAAACTCCCCATTTTACAGCATACTCCTTTGCACACCCCCTTGGAAGTAAGTCAAGAAAGTATGGAATTTCAGCTTCTGATCCTTTCACAAGACTGGCTAGTATAGCAAAAGTGTAGCATTTCTAATGCACGCTCCCCCTCCCCTAAGTGCTTGCCGACCAGGAAGAAAGTCCCGAACTATTTCAAAGGAAGAATCAGCTCGCTAATTAGGTATTTAAGAGGCTTATCTTCCCAGTTGGCCCAGGAAGACTCCTAATAGTGTAAGAGGCCCGATGCTTCCAGGTGGGAATTTGCACGAAGCAGTGGAACGCAAGATTTCGTTGACCTGTAATGTTAGCTTCTAGATACATTTTCCCTGGGCATGTTGGAAAGGTATGCTCTGGAGACTTAAGGGAACACAAGAATAATCCCGTTCAAGGTGGAAGGCAGTTTTGTTGCCATGCCCAGGCTGAATTCCCAGTAGCTCTTTTTCTCTTTTTCAGGAGAGTAGGATGGAGCCCTGGTACCACCTGAGTGCTCACGAGGTCCAGCCACTGCACACTGAGGTTTTTCAGGAGCGTAGGATGAAGCCCTGGTACCACCTGAGCGCTCAGGAGGTCCAGCCACTGTACGCTGAGTTCTGGATGCCCAATGGGGGCCGACTGAGAACGCGCTGCTGCCTGAAGGATGCCTGGTGTGGGGGCAGCTCCCTGCTGCTGGAAGGGACCATCCCGTCCAATGAAGATCACGTCACAGCCAGGTGAGCAACGGTTGAGATGGCTGCAGGGGTTTTTTATTGGATGCGGGAGTCATATCGGGTGTGTGTGTGTGTGTGTGTGTGTGTGTGCTGCTCTTGCAAAGGGACTTCCTTAAAAAGCTGGTAGCAGGCAGAGGAGAGGAGAGCAGAGCCTGCAGACCATATACAGTGGTACCTCGGGTTACATACGCTTCAGGTTACATACGCTTCAGGTTACATACGCTTCAGGTTACAGACTCCGCTAACCCAGAAATAGTACCTCGGGTTAAGAACTTTGCTTCAGGATGAGAACAGAAATTGTGCTCCGGCAGCGCGGCAGCAGTGGGAGGCCCCATTAGCTAAAGTGATGCTTCAGGTTAAGAACAGTTTCAGGTTAAGAACGGATCTCTGGAACGAATTAAGTACTTAACCCGAGGTACCACTGTAATGAACACAGTTGCCTGCACCTGTGTGCAAAACAGGTTTGCATGTACCCAGTTGGCATGAATCGTGGACGTGCGGCTGCGTGTGCAATGCAGATCATTCAGCCCAACCCCTGCCCTCTTAACTGTTTTCTCAACTTGAGTGCTTTCCCCACATTCTCTTCTTAATCCAGGGAAACTGCTACACAGCCTTTGCTTCCACTAAGAAGCCTTTACGGAGACCTACTGTAAAGGTCTCTTCCCTGTCACGGCGCATCACTGTCCCAGCACTGACCACGTTCCGCTTTCCTGGGAGCTGCTTCTCAAAGGTGGAGCAAAGTTAGAGACTGTGACTGCCTGCCTGCCTCTGCAGGGATCCTGACAAGCATTTGGCTAAGTTGGGGGTTGGTGGTGGTGAGGCTGAGCTGGGTTCCCCCAAGCAAGGAGCAGATTTGGAGGGAATACAATGTTTGAGACAATCAGGATGTTGTCATCTGGGATAGAGGAGTTTTCATGGGCTGTTTCATCATGGAAAGAAGGGGGTTTGAGAAAGTGCGGCTGACCTGGAATCTTCAGGGCCCAGCCGTGAGCTCAGTGATGTGGGAAGGCTCAAACTCCTTTGTGCATCCGCCCTTACCATCCTCAGTGTTCCTGCGTGTCTGTGAGAATGAAGCCTTTGCACCTTGCATGCCTAAACCCCTTCCTTTTGCAGGTGGCGGCTGCCTAGTGCCCAGAGTTGGCCGTGACTGTGTCCTCTCTCTGTCTCTCTTCCTGTCTGTCTGGGGCTTTTGGGGGCGGGGGTCACCAGGCTGTTTTCCTTCCAGGTGCCAGCACCCCCCCGGCTGTTCCTGGTCATAATTTATAAACACGAGGCCTCTTCCCAAGGCGTGAGCTTTGCACCGGTGTTCACCACGCGGCAGTCAAGTTCCTGTTTCTCCAGCGGCGAGTCGGGTGAGGAAACGCCAGGCCTGCTTTGGGGGCTCTCACTCTGACTGCCCAGAGGAATGGGGCTTGTGGATCCCCCTCTGTGGGGCAGCAGAGGCCGGGTGAACGATAGCTCCAGATATTGACTGATCCCTGTTCTGTCCGCTGCTTCTCCCTCATTGCTCTCTTCTCCCCCCCCCCCCCCAGGAGAACCAAGGAAGCACAAACCCTCCCTGCTCCCCACACCTCCCCATTACCTTGCTCAGCTGCTCAGGGGGACAGGACTGCGTGGGGAACATGACTGGCAAAGTCGGTGAGTAGAAGGAATTGACAGAATGCATGACTCTTGGGGTTTTGTTTGTTTTCTTTCTTTCTCCTTGAACTGACCATTTTAGTGGTGGCCTGGCAGCCTTTCCCCTCTTGTCGGATTGTAGTTTGTAATCTCTCTGGGTTTGTAAACCATCTTTGACGGCTCTGCATGAAATAATAATGGAGCCGGGCAGGGACGGTGTTGGGGCCTGGGAACCAAAGAGCTGCGGGCAGTGTGGGATGGGTTTTGCTGTGCCCTGCAAACTGACAGGACTCCGGCAGCTTACATTCTCTCTCTTTCTCTGTTCCCCTCAACAGATGCTATGAGCTGGAGCTGCAGAACTGCTTCCTGGACCAACTTTCAGTGACCGTGTCGCGTCGCCAGTCTGGCCGGAATGAGGTGCCCTTTGCATGCCGCCTGGGCAGGATCTGGGTGAGTAAGCGGTGGAGGCTAGGATGGGAAGCCTCGTGAAAATGGAGAGAGGGGTGGGTCAGCCGGCTTCCCCATGAAGCGCTGTGTTCTCTGTGGGCCTCTCGCAGCCCTGCTAAGCCCAAAAGTCCCTGGTTCTTTAAGTAAGGTGCTATGACATAAAACAGGGATGGGGAAACTGTTACCCCATGCCCACAGGGGCTGCCTGAAGGCAATGCAAACGTCCTCCTGTTTTTGAAAGTTGGCACCTTCTACTCTCTTAACCAAGTTTCTCTAGAGCCTGGCGAGCTCTCCTCCTCCCTCCCTTGCGGATTCACATACTCAACATCTATCCTTTGCAGCTGCAAGGCTTTGCCACTGCAGGCCAGGTGGTCTTGATGATGCAGTTTCTTTCTTACCAGTTCTGGCCTTGCAATCAAAGAAATACTAAGATCAGGCCAGAACTTCTTGCTACCTCTGATCCCTGGGCAGATGGTTGCCTTGTCCTTGGCATTCTTGGTGGCCCCAATTCAGCCTGGTTTTTATAAGGTGGGAGAGGCCTCTCTGCACCCATTTCCCTTCATCGCACTCCTGTTTTTTTGGGGGCCCCATACCTCTGTTTTTATGTCTGTCCTGTGCATGTTCCTTCACAGGTGCTGGATGCCACTGCTTTGCGCCCGCTGCCATCCGCTGATGCTGCCATCCCAGTGTCGCCTTTAGAAGTTGTCCATATCCGTTGGCAACGACTTTCAGCTGGAGAGCTCTCCCTCAGCCTCACTTTGCGCTGGACCTATCCTCCCAGCAAGGCCACCTGCTTCCGCGTTCACTACCGCAGGGGCTCGTGCGGCAGTGGTCCCGAACCTCGCCTGGTCCCAATCGGGGTGGCGTATGCCCCCCAGTACCGGGTGACTGAGCTGACCGTGCCTGGCGCCCTTTCTGAGTCTTCCTGCCGCTTGGAGTTCCTTGTGGAGCCGGTGCCCGACGATGGGTTCCAGGTAGACGCTGCATTGTGGGGGAAACTGGTCTTTGTGTACTCCGATCCAAAGCTACCCAGTCCTGGCCCAGCGCCTGAAGGAACCTCATCCAGTTGATTTACATTTGGATCCTAGTGAACAATGCCCTTCTCCGCTTCCCAGATCTTGTGCTATTAGGCCCTTTTTAAAGAGGGAAGAAGGCTTTTTATTGAAGGCACTGGCACTCGCGTGCTCGGGCATCAGAAGCCCAACCACAGATAATTCGGTATCCAAAGATAACTTTTCATTGGGGAAGCCACTTTAGAGGAATAGTTATCATGCACTAGAACAACAACAACAACAAAATATTTCAGGGAAGTACACCCCAACAAAACAATTCCACACTGTATTTGTGATATGGGCTACAGAACAGGCTTATTAAGTCACATTAAACTCTGAAAACATCCATTTTAAAAACCTGTACCAATAGTTACCTATCACGTGGGCTGAAAATACTCGAATTGCAGCTTTTTTGATGCTGAAGTAATGTGCATATTTTATCACTGACATAAACTGATAAAGCCAGGGCAGAGGCAGGGTGAGTGGCCTAGCTGGCATGAGCCTATGATTTTGAGGGGCCTACTTTCAAGTTCCCCTGTTAGAGGCAAAGGGGGAACCCATTGGAAAAGGTTATTGAAATGGGGCCTTCATTTCCCATCTGGCCTGGGTCTGTTACCAGCTTTGCACGGCCCTGGATAAAGCTGTCAGTTCTCATCACCAACACATTTTCAGCAAAACCTAACTGGGAGACTGTAGCTTTTGAATGCAATCAAATCTCTAAATTTCTTTTGCCCTGAGAAAATTCATGATAACATACATCCCCACCCCTTCAATCTATTCTACATTTCTTATTTATACGGAAACTTTAATTATGACAATGTATCAGGCACTTACCTAAGAAAACTGAAGCCACAGGAACGTATTTTGGATGAATAGCTTCAAAAAGAGTAGCCCTTAAGGGTGGAAAAAGTACACATGGGGGAATTCTGAAGTGTTCTAGTACCTGGTGAATTTCTGCCTGCTCCTTCAGACTGATATATATATATATATTAAATTGCTCTGCTTGAATAGAGTTTATATGACTAAGGAAGACATGCAAGTGAAAACGGGTCTGGCAGATGAACTGCTTTTCTACAAAATATGTTCGTGACTGGTGATTTACATTGACACTTTTTACCTCCTGTGTCTTATGAAATGATAAAATGTGTGCTTCATTACTTTTTTGCATTAGGAGCTCTGGATATGCTGATACCCTTAAACTGCATAGTGACGCACAACAATTCGCAACACGGTTATTTATTTATTTTTCAAAATTTCTTTAAAGGAATGCTTTTAGTAGCATGTTGCAACTTTTAATGAACTCTGTCCTTGTGCAATTTTGAGCCCTAACATTGAAATACAATATAGTTGCTGTCTCACGCCGGAAGTGCCTTCATTGAGACAGCAAGTGATTTATACAGTGGAATAGCTCCATGTTCAAGGCAAGGTGCTAAACTCCAGAAATTTAAGAGGGAAGTTGGAATAGCCTTTTTTTTTTAGCACTATAGGGATGGAGATGTGTGCATTTTCATAAGGTCTTAAATGGATGACATAAGGGAAAAAAGGAACGCAGAGAGTTTTGAATATGTATATTTCTATAATTACAATACCAAAATCTTAAGGCTAATCAACCATAACTGACATATTGGACAATCACTGTGTTTATTTGCACACCAAATTCTTGCTCTATTCTAAAGTTTATTTTACTATATCTTAAAGAGTCAGAGCTATTTATAACTTCCACTATTTCCCTACTTTTTTTTGAGCTACTAATAAATCCACAATAAATGTCTCGTCTTCTCTTTCTCTTTTACTAGATACAATTGAGGTAGTAGTTAGAACAAGCATACCCATCAGAACGTCAAACAAAAACCACTCAATGTTTTGTTTGAGACATTCTGAATTCAAATTGAGGGAAGACAAAAGTAGGCTAGCACTCCTATGGTCCGGCAAGAACATTCACATGATAATAGCTTTTTTAATCCATTTCTCCTCCCTTAATGTAATCAATACAGAGAACTCCAGTTAACTAGTTTCCCCTTTCAAGCTGGGTGACATAGTAAACAGTGGTTATCGGCTTCAGTGGTTACAGGCTTCATCATACAAAGTTGGTATTACGATCCTAGCTTTTCCTGAAGCTGGTAACTCTAGTTTGAGTTTGGACTGTGATTAATTGGAGATTTCCACATTGCATTCAGGTGCACCACAAACCGAGGAGAGAATGGGTTGTGTGCAGAGGCAAAAGACATATTAAACAGAAATGCGATAGTGTGGACAGGGCCTTGGCCTGAGCCTGAAAAAGGGGACATGGCAGTGATCAACAAAGTCCACAGGATGGCAGCAGAGCTTTATGCTTGGCGGCTGCTGCTGGTGTCTTCAGGACTTTGCAAGATAGAGTGGGCAGTCCCTGAGCCCTAAACTCCCAAGATGAATTAAAGATAACCAGGTTATTCCCATTCCAGAGTCCTGAACAGATCTAGTCCAGTACCTTTGCAACTTTGCCAGTACTTGCTTCAGAAAGAACCTGCCATATGCAGTGATAGACAAGCTCTTGGGGTGTTGCTGCACTCTGCACTGGGTCAGGAAACTTAGGCTTTACAGCAGGGGACTTCCTGATGTCTTAGTGATAAAGGTGGGGAGATGGGGTTAGAGAGAAAAAGAAGACAGGCATCACAGCAACAACCCAGGGCTAAAGGGACCAGTCCTTCGGCCAGCACAGCAAGCAAGTGTATCCTGGAGAGGTGATCTCCACAAGGTTTGGCCAGTGGTGGTTTAGGGGTGGAGAGAGAAGAATGTGGAGGTGTGAGAGCTAATGGGCATTTTTGCATTTGCAAACATCCTTGTTTCAGGCTACCCCTGCCTCCTGTCTGCAAAAAGTCAAGCGATCTACTATAGGCCTTCCCCAGGGCTGGGCTACTGCCTGCTTTGTAGCAGACTGACATCCCCGTCAACTCGTTTCCATTCCCACTCCCTCTCTCGCATGCACGCATAGGCACGCACACTTCTTTCTCTGCCCCCATCTCCGCATTTCTGATGCAGAGCCAAGCAAGAGAATTCCCTTGCAGTCCAGCATGCAGGCAATTAGCGGCATGGAGTTTGACCAAGCGTGATGTGCACAGGAACCTCAGCTTCTCTGCTGCACAGGCCTTGTCCCCATGTTCAGCAACATTTGCACTGCCAGTGCTGCTCAGGTGGGCACGACTGCAGCAAGAGCAACAAGCTTGGCATTTTGAAAACTGTCTAACCCAGTCCGTTGCTTTAATAATGAAATTTCCTCCTTCAGCCAGAGCTGTAATGGGGTGTTTGAGAAATCCTGGTCTCCCAGCATTAACACGAGTATTACCCTGTTTCCTATCCGGCCTTTCACAGGCAGCCAGGAAACTCTTCATTACTTGCTCATGCTTCCGTTTGCTGGCCTTCTATTTCCTCACTGTGTGTAGAAGAGCAGGGGTGGGGAATCTGTGGCCCTCTGGATGTTATTGGAAGCCCATCAGCTCTAGCCAGCAAGGCCAAAGGATGGTGGGAGTTGTAGTCCAGCAACATCAGGAGGGCCACATGTAGTAGAACCACCTTAAGAAACTTAATGCATGGTGAGGTGTTCCTCCTGTGCAAATCCCCTTTGTGTGACTGCCTTGAAAACTGCCTGCTGTTATCATCACCTTATACATGGCAAATGACAAGGGCGCGCGTGTGTGTGTGTGTATAGCTGGACAGACAGAGCTACAGAACTGCTGGATATATTTACTAGCAGTGGGTCATACAAACAAACAAAAAACAGTTCCACACAATTTACCTGCATGGAACATTCGTGGCTGTGTGATGCTGCAAAGGCTGTCAGGAGAAACATTGTGCTCCACCAAGGAGATGCAACTCATATCCTTCCAGGTGCTTAAATAGCTCTGCCCCCGCCTGCCTGCCCCGCCCGCGTGTTCGCAGACTCGCAAGTAGCAAACACAGAGATTTATGGAGCCCCTGATCAGCAGCAGAGAATACCTCAGACCTTGCTTTCTCTTAAGTCAACATGGTCTCCTGTAGAGGTCACTAGACTCCAGCTCCCATCTTCCCTGACCATTTGATCCCAGGCTGGCTGTGGCTGATGTTGGGAGTCCAGCTGAGCAGCGCATTTCCCATCCCTGCTGTAGTGACCTGCAATCGCAATACCGCTGAGCCATGGCTCAAACTCATGCCTCCTCCTCTCATGCTTCTCCTTCCTGCTTGCACCATTCATTGCCCCCCTCTCTTTCCCCCCACCCCGAGTCAAAAGCTTGAGCCATCCTGGTTGAAGAAAGAAACCTTTATTAATAATCTTAATAATAATAATAATAATAATAATCATAAATAATAATAATAGTAGTAATAATAATACTGTTTATTTGAATGGTCACACCTTTGAAGCGTACAGAATGGGGCGGGTGGGCGGGCTGATGCTCCCAGGGCGGGAGACAGGGCAGCAAATGGGAGGAGCTTTATACAAGGGGGAGGGAGTGGCAAAGGAAGGGGCTATATACAACGGGAATAGAAAAGGAGGATCATCTGGTTGCTGGCGTGTCAGGAGCTTTAATGCTGAGTAGAAAGTGAGGTTTCATGAGATGAATAAGCCAAGGGGGGGGGGGGTTCAGGGTCAGCATGGGGAAGGACCAGAGTCCATCTGGCTCTGGGAGCAGGTGGCAGGGTGTGGGGAGCGGGCCATAGGACATGCACCCCTCCCACTATGGGCCATGGGCACGGAAGAAACCGATGGGAGAGAGCGTGCCCACTGGTGCCAGCAGGTATTTGCTCAGTTTGTGCACAGCCCTTGGTGCACAGCCCCGCCTCACTCCCTGACACCACCATGGGGCTGTGGCCTCCCACGGGCTTGGCCACGCAGTTGTAAGGGCGTGCTTGCCCCGGTGGTGGTGGTGTGTGTGTGTGTGTGTGGTGGCAACCGTTGGCCCTTTGAGGATAGGGGTTGGGGGTTCTTGGTAGATCTGGAGACCACGCGCAAGGCGGGGATCGCCTCAGATGATCTCAGCTCTGTGAAGCCACAGTGAGAGCAGCCAGGCCTACTGCAAGGAAGGTAAACAGGGTGCAGCTTCTGACCCCCTCTGGGGCTGGTGGGAGCTGGGTTCTCGGGGGAAGGGGGGAAAGTGCAATCTCTTCAAAGGAAAAAAAACAACAACACCCCTCTAAAACCCGAGATTCCCACCCACAGAAACAAGGTGGCTGTGCCCAGAAAGTCCCTGGCCTGGCCCTGCCTGGGCATCCCGAGGCCTTGCCAACTTGACAAATGGATGA
This sequence comes from Podarcis gaigeae, assembly GCF_964106915.1. Taxonomy (NCBI): domain Eukaryota; kingdom Metazoa; phylum Chordata; class Lepidosauria; order Squamata; family Lacertidae; genus Podarcis; species Podarcis gaigeae. The sequence continues at coordinate 31,971,652 of NC_139679.1, read as the reverse complement.
ACCAGCAAAGCACAAAAAGCATTGGGAGGTTCTGGGAAACGAGAAGCAGGATTGCTAGCCCTGCGGGAGCGCTCGTGGCGTGTTCTGTGGTTAGGGGACGCCCGCAGCTCTTCTTCTTCTTCTTCTTCTTCAGGAGGGCTGGAAGGAAGACGTGGTGGCCTGGGAGGGCCTGCGGAATCCAGTCTGTGTCAGTGCCTGTCCCTGGCCCCGTGGGTCTGCAGCGGGGTGTGCGGGGAGCAGGGCACGGGTCTCCCGGTGTGCGGACGGCTTTGCAGAGTCTGTGGGCGGCTGCCGTCCATCCGTCCCGGTCGGTGGGTTGGTCGGTTGGCCGGTGCTTGAGCTCCGCCCGGATGGCCTGTCGCTTGGCTTGTTAGTTTTGTAACTGTTTTGTTGGCTCGTTAAGTTTTGTAACTGTTTTGTTGCTTTGCTTAAAAAAAAAATTTTTTTTGTGCCCTTCCTGGTCCCAGAAGGAAACAGCTGAAGGTTTCACTACAACAGAAAACAAAGGCAGAACGTTCCATGGAGCAACCTGCAGGCGGCAGGCGGGGAAGACTTGGCGTCGGGGAAGGGCTTTCTGCTCTCTGGGGGTGTGCTGGTCTGGGTATGGTAGAGCTGGGAAGTGGGAGCCTGGGACTCAGTTCCCAGCACCCAGCACCCAGCACCCGCTCCGCCTCCTGTGTCTGCATAAGTGCCCTCCCCTCCCCTGCCCCCTTTCTGTACAGATGTATGTGCCAGACCTGCTCACACAGAGTGCTGCCCACCTCCTACATGGAATGGCTGCTCCCCAATACAAACAAAGGAGCTGGGATCATTCAGCCCACCAGGAGGCTGGTCCCAACCAGCTCCTTCACATTGCTAGGCATGTGGTTTGATAAGCCTAGAGAGCAGGGGCTCCTTGCAGGGTCCCCTCTTCCCCCACCTGCTCTCACTCTTGCTGCATGCTTGGAAAGCTGTCCTCCACCTCCCCCATCGTATCATTCCTCCGCAAGGGGGCAGCTTCCAGTTCCTGCAGGCAGAGGAAGCAAAATTCTCCCTGCTGTTGCTTGGAGGCTGAGCAGCGTAAGGTGGGTTGGGACTGCAGCCTGCACCTGCTGGAATTCTGGAGCAGCCTGGGGCCCTACCCACCTGGTCCTTGCATGTGTGTGTGAGTGAGGAGCGTGGGCAGTTTGCATCCGAGAGGGATAACATCCTGAGTTCTTTTAACTGCACCCTCCCTCCCCTGTGCAAGGACCTGAACACCCGGCACAATGCAGGGGGCCTGATTGGGGGCCTAAGTCGAGCGCCACATGGCCCCGGGGCTCGTGGCAGGAAAGCTTGGGAGCAGGGTGGGCTCTAGGGAGGCTCTCTGTGAGGTTCTGCTTGCTGGTGGTGTTTGGTTTTGTTTGGTCTGGCGGAAGCAGGCGTCTGTCCCAACCCCCCCCCCCCCGGCTAGTAGCTTTGCAAAATGAAAACAAACTTGGCGGCACACCATCAGAGACAGGTGGGATGTGAGCATGAGAGGCGGCTTGAGGTAAAGAAATATGTGGTTTAGGCTGCCGAGGGCCAGCAGCGTGGGGCGGGGGCCCATGTCCATTTGGTTTTGGTTTGATTTCTAAGGAGCAGTCAGTGTTACTATTGTGAGGAGGGGCTGGGTCTGTCTTGCTAGTAGGGAGTGAAGCGGCTGTACCCTCCTCGGTATAGACTAGCCTGCAACATCAAAGACGGAGAAAAAGCCAATCAGTATAAAGGAGAGGCACAGCCCATCCCTGCCCTGTTATTTCAGCCAAGACTGGGGTCCCTTGGGACCCCCAAGGCTGGCAGAGGCCTTGCTTTGTGGTGGGGACAAAGTGGTGGTGGTGGTGGTTGGACTCAACTCCCAGCATGCAATGCTGCTGTGGGCCTGGGCTCACAAGAAGTCCAGAGGATAATGGATGGATAAGGCTGAGGTACATTTTTAAAAAATAAAATAAAGGAAAGCAGAGCTTTTGAAGCTGGAACTTAGCTGTTTCCTATGGACCATTTCAGTAGCAAAGGGAGAGAGACGGATTGCACTCAAGCCTCAGTCCCCTTCAGCCAGCCCTGGATCTTCCGCCCTGCCTCTCCCCCCCCCCCCCGACACCCAAAAGAACTGAACCCAATTCCTTAAGCCCACGAGATGGCTGCAAAGGCCATTCGTTCCTTGTTTTATCGCTGGGAAGGCACTGACGGGCTAGTGGCTTGGGTGGGGAAGGTTAGTAAAGCAGGGTGGCTTGGATGTTTCTCCTCTTTGATGCTGTATGTGAAAGCTGATTGCAAGGAGGTGTCACTGCAAGAAATGGGTGCGGCAGTGTGTGTGAGATCGGGAGTAGCAGGGAGTGGCGTCGGGCTGTGTGCTTGTGCAACCAACCCCACCCTCTGCCCTGCTCCAGTTCTCTGCCTAAGAGTTGGCTGCTCCTTCAGAAATGGTTCCTGAGCAAACGGCCACTTCCACTTGGACAAGATGCTGCCCGCTCTGGACCACTTTCCCTACAGAGCAGTGCATCAAGGCAGGCTAAATAGGAGGAAGCCTGGTGACAGCCAAGAATGTCGCAGCAGGCCTGTGTATGTCCTTCCTAGTGGCCACGAAAGCAGGAGGGTCTGCACCAGGCCCTGTGTGTGTGTTGTGTGTTTCTGTCCTTCCCTCCCCACTCTTGGGATTCTCCTCCTTAGGCTTCCTTTCCCTGCACAGTGCTGAGGAGGCGGCTGCAACCGAGGGGTGAATTTGGATGTTTCCCAACACCCCTCTCATTTTTCCCTAAGTGGCCAGCCCAGCCCCAAGGCGGCATGCTTCCCAGACAGCCCCACGCGCAAATAGGTGGGAGGGAGGGCTCTTACCATAGTGCCAATGCTGTAGGTGGCAGCAGGGCCGATGGTGTGGTGGTAAGGATCTGCAGCTGCATAAACTCGGCCATAACTAGGAGCGAACACAGGGGGCAGCGTTAGAAACTGGGGGGTCGCAGAGTTGCCAACCCTAAATGTTGAGAAAATCATGAATCAGGCCCCGGATGTCATACATAGTTTTTTTTTTTTAAGTTATAATACACCTCAACAGAAATGGCAGGATTATTTTCTGAGTTGTTAGGAAACAGCCCACCAAAGAGCTTTCGGTCTCCTCCATACACACACAGAGCACTTCAGACTTTGGACACCCTTAGAATACACCAAGATTTGTGAGCCATGTGCAAACTGCATCTTCATTCCCACCACTCTGGTTCCTTAAGCCCGGATGAAATTCCCCCTGAACATCTTCAGAAGGTCTAAGGGAAGGAAGTCATTACTAGCAACCAAGGGCCAGCCACTGGAAAAGTGTGGCAAACAAGGGAAATTCTGTGCTTGGCACCAGAGTGCAAGGGAAAATACGCAAAACCTGAAAAGAACTGAGAGAGCGTAAAAGAAATACACATTAAAATAGGTTGTGAGGTGTGTATTCGGGAACACCTGCTCAAGCCCAGCCCTTGCCCATCACCTATGCTGCCTTGTCACAGATAGCAGTGGGCATGCTGCGAACTGAAAGAGCTGCCCTGGCATGGACTGCTGCTCCGGTTCCACCTTGTGGAGTATCTCCTGCTCTCACTGGCAGCACAACTCCCAGGTCTCTGGCCAGAATGACACATTACATGCCCAAGTTGTGCTTCCAGTCCCCTGGGCATTTCTTCTCTGGTGCAAAATGGCAATTGCAGGGTGGGGGGCAGCGAGGTGTGCGAGACAGAAGCATGTGCCTGGAACCCCCGTTTGGCCAGAAGTGATGGGCGTGGGAAGAATGAAACAAGTGCCTGCCCCTTCCTCAGACTTGAGAGAACTAAGGCAATGGCAGCCCAGGGAGGGAAGGAGGAGGGAGGCTAACTAGGGAGAGGCACCCCAACTTGGGCTCCTTAAAAATCTGGCCAGCTCCTAGATCAGCTGTGGGGGAACCTTTGACCTGTCAGATGTTGCTGAACACTGAATTCCAATCATCCCTGGCCATTGGCCATGCTCGCTGGGGCTGATGGGAGCTGTGGCTCAGCAAGACCCAGAGGGCCAAAGGTTTCCCACACTTATCCTAGATGAGGAGTGGGGAACCTCAGGGCAAAATGGTCCTCTGAACACTCCCTGGGCTAGAAAAGGTTCCCTGGCTAGATGTTGTCCTAGATGGTGAACATTAAGTCTGTGATGCTGTGCATCTGTGCTTATTAGAAAAAGGAGATGGAGGAGGAATCGGAGTGAATTACAGCAACCAGCTGGAAAAGGGGATCGAGTGAAAAGAACTGGTTGTGTGTGGCACACAGGAAATGGAGGCTGAATAGCTTCCTGGCTGCCTCTGGAAAACAGGAAAGGGTGCGGAAGGATGGGGAACAGGGACTGGAGCAGATCCTTTGGCAATATTGGATCATATGAACCAAGAGGAATAAATTATAAGAGGATTTTGTGTGTGAGGAAGAGAAGGAACAAAGAGCTTAATTCCAGGGGTTCTTAAACTAATATTTCAAAAAGAAGAATGGAGTTGCAAGACTGATATTCAATAGCTAAAGTCTTAAAGCAGTAAAAGCTCAGGGGATTTTAAGAATGCTTAGTATTTATAGTTCAAATTACTTTGTGTGCATAATGATAACTTGGAGGTTTGAATACTGCAATGGGCTCTAAGTGGGGCTGCCCTTGGGTCTGGACTGGAGGCTTGTGGTAGGCAGATTGTGGATGGGAGCTTCTGGTCAGGGTCCTTTCCAACTCGACAATTCCATGCTTCTAGAACATGTCACACCATTGTTAAAACAGCTGCACACCTGCTAACCAAGCCAGGTTCAAGGTTCATGGATTGACTTACAAAGTCCTGAGTGACATGGGTCCAGGACACCTCAGGGATCACTGAGATCACATGCAAGATACCTTGTTACCACAGAGCTTTGCCCTGCAAGAGAGGCCACCTAACAGGCCCCACAGAACTTGGTCATGTTCCATACAGTTGCTCCATATCCATATGAAGTTAGGTATGTCCACCAGAATAGAATAGAATAGAATAGAATAGAATAGAATAGAATAGAATAGAATAGAATAGAATAGAATAATTGATTCCTATAGGTGTGAAAGGAATGAAGCAGATTCTCATGAACAACTGGTATTGGAGGCATGTTATAATAAGAGCCAGGGGTCAGGTCAGATTGAGTCTGGATAGCTCAGCTGGTTAAAGTGTGGTGCTGATAATGCCAAGGTTTTAGGTTTGATCCCCGTATGAGACAGCTGCATATTCCTGCATTGCAGAGGGTTGGATTAGATGATCCTCAGGGACCCTTCCAACAATTCTATGCGCTGCTGAGCCCTGGAGTTTCATATCCAGACAGGTCAAGCAATGGCCCTCACAGATGCAGAAGTGGGTTTGTAGAGGATGGGAACACGGCTTGCTGAAGGCAATGATGGCCCACCTTCCTCACTCCTTGGGGTGTCCTATCCAGACCCCGTAAACTGGTGGTGCTGGTGGGGACAGTGCGGGGGCACCCTTCCTCATCCTTGTTGTCGAGGATGCTGGCTGATAACACTGGGCAGGGGAACAGGCCATGAACCGCAAGATCAGGACTAATAAACAGGTAGGGCTGCTTACCTGTCACTGTAAGCTGCTGCTGCCGCTGCCGGCTGCGCATATCTGTAGGCTGCGTAACCCCCCTGGAGCAAAGAGGAGAGACAAAAAGTTTCTGTGAAGGCTGCGGTGCCTGTGCCGGCAACCAGGAAAAGAGGCATCTTGTGCCATGAGGCTGGTTCTCAGCAAAGAAGCTGGGCACCCCAGGTGCTAACCAAGCTCAGGAGGGACGCATGCAGCCACCCCACCAGACTAGCCCAACACCAGTCTCATTAGCATTCCCTGGGGATCTCACTAACATTAACCTGCAGAAATTAAACATGCTGAGGAGAGAATGTCACCTCCCTGGCGGGTGGCGGTGTTAACGAGATGTCGCCTCTGATAAATCCGTCAGTGTGCGCCTGAAATATTGCCCAGAGCACTTTAAATATGGAGGGGGAAATGCCGCTAGAAGACAGCATGCTGACACTGGACCAGCAAATAAATCCTGCTCTGTGGGGGAGCAGCTGTAGAAGGCACAGGGCCACTGGCAGGCCGAACCTGCGTGCGAGCCTGAGCGCCACCCCTGTCCCAACATGCTCTGCTGTTTTGCAGTGGTCCTCCTACAGCATGTATGCGGGGAAGCGTATTTCAAGCTGTTTCCTTCACTGCCTTGATGCTATGGGGGACTCTGCAATGGCGGGGTGGGGGTGGGGAGAGTCAATGGTACACACACCTCATAAGCAGCAACTCAGGAGTGATGAAAAGGGATAGAGCAGATGGAGGGTGTACAGTTGCTGCCTTACCTCCTCTGCTCCCCAATGCCCCGAGACCAAGCAGAATATCCTTTGCGCTTGCGTTGCATTTGCAAGCACTGGCTCTGCAAATCCCCCACCCGGTCGTCTCTCTTAACCAAGTGAGCAGGTGGGGATGTCAAGACATGAAATATCCTTCCCAGAAGGTCATGTGCCTATTTACCAGTGTGTGTGTTTGTGGGGGTAAGAGAGGAGTGGCGTAGCACGAGAATCAGCCGGTGGGCTACTGCAGCTTGGACTGGAAAGTCAACAAACAAGAATTTCTCTCTCTCTCTCTCTCTCTCTCTCTCTCTCTCTCTCTCTCTCTCTCTCTCTCTCTCCCCCCCCCCCCCCCCCCGTAAGAGCAAATCGAGAAAGGCTGGACTTACATAAATTTCAGCACCGTAGAATCCGTCCTGGTAAACCACTCTGCAGAGGAAAGAAGCAATGCAACGGTGACTTATGGCTGTGTGCGAGGCACTTTGAAGTCCATTCCGTGCGACTGCACATTTGTTTCAAAGGGTAACCCTGGCTCTGGCATCAAACGGACCTCTGTGACTCTGGTTTTCAGTGCTGTTAATGGCCTCTCTCTGCTTCGACGGCGGGGGAGATGCAAATGTGCTAGTCATCAAGCTGGATGGGGGTGATCTGCCTGACAGGCAAGTGGGATGACCAAGAAGGAGCAGATGCTCCTTCGGGGAATCTGGCTGCAGCCACTCAGATATGTTCCATGCTTAAGCATGCACATGGATGCTATGATTACTCATGTACAGACACTAAACTAAGCCAGTTTCTAACTCTTCTGTCAGTAGGGAATAGAAAGAATCTGTAAAGGATGCAGCTTCTGTGTCTACTATGGCCACCTGTCCCATCCTGCATGGCCTCTAGTCATTGTCTCCTTCCACCTTTGGAGGCAGCAATGCTTCTGAATAGCACTTCCCAGAAACTGCTTGCAGGCTTCCCCCACGCATCTGGTTGGCCAGGGTGAGAAAAGGATGCTGGACTAGATGAGCTCTTCTGATGTTCCCATCTTTCCTTGCCCAGCTGTCCCTCATGCTTCCCTTGCTGCCAAATAAATCAATAAAATCTACACTGCGCAAATCAGTTTCAGACTAGAGCATACAAATAAATATTTTGCGCAAAGCACATCTGCATGAATGCAACTGGCTTGCATAATTTATGATGGGCAGAGGAGTTGAGGGTTCTTACTGGGGGGGGGCAGGCGGGGAGGAAGTGCACAACTACACAGTGTGCTTTCCCAGCTGTGCAAAGCTTGTGATATGTGAAGTGCCACATGAGTGTCTTCTATGTGGTAAGTACATGGGTTTGACAATCACACCCACTGGACTCCTTTAGCCTATTATTTGCATAGTCACAATATTCAAACCAAACCAAACCAAACCCTCACTTTATATATAACTGTCAGTTTCTATTTCACTACACAGAAGAGATTGTACAGGAAACAACCAGTTTGCATATTACTAAGGCATGCATGTGTGCCACTTTGGGCCCCGGAAGGGGGCGGAACGGGCTGAAGCATGCATTGACCTGCAACACAACCCCTGTGCTAGTGGGAAGTTGCCTGTATTCCTCCACCTCGCAAAAAAAAAAAAAAAAAATGTAAAGAGGCAAACAGGGACAAATCTTCTGAAAGAGCCAAGACAAAATGGCTACTGAATACCTTCTGTCTGCCTCCTGAGTGTGCTAGTCACAGTGTTACTTCTATGGCCAGCTATCCTAATCAAACAGGCACACCTAAAGCAGACGCCTTTCTCTAGGTGAAACGGGCAGCCAGCCAGGTGCAGGCCAAATATGCCCCAAACATGGCTGGAGATGTAGTCAGGGCAGGGCAACTGGGAAGTGTTTCCCCTGAGGTTTGCTTGTGGGGAATGTGGGGGCAGACCAATCGCCTGTTGTCTCCGTCCAAAGAGCCCAAAGGCTCCCCCCGCCCGCCTTTCGAAGGCCCCTGTCTCTGCGGCAAATACTCACGCTCCGTAAGCGGGGATGGGCGGAGGTGGGGGAGCTGCCCGGAACGTGTTGTAGACCGTGCGCCCCCGCCCCCGTAAGTGCGCCCCCCGGTATGCTACCGCTGTTCCTGTGGCTGGGTATGGAAAGCCTGTCACTGTGGGAGAGAAAAGGAAACCCCCATGAGCACCCCCCGAAGAGTCCTCTCCTGGTGCCAGACACGGCCTGCCCACCTCTGCGTGGCAGAGGAGGGATCCCCCAGAGAGGAAGCGAGGAGCTTGCCCCTCTTCAGGTGTCCTGAGAAATATCCTCATACACATCCTCTGGGAATCTTTCTGCACCCAAAACTCCCCTCCTGCTCCACTCTCTTGAGAAGAGCTCCATAGTATGTCTCCTCCTCTGGCCTGTTTCACTGAGGCCCTAAGGATAGCACCCTGCCCCCTGCCCCCAGCCCCCTCTTCTTGTTTTGTCACAGGCACCTGTGTCAGGAACAAGCACGCAAGGATCTTGCCCAGGGACCTGGTCTGATCCAGACATTACCTGCATAGAACTCTGGGCCATAGACGGTGCCCACCACAGGGTTCAGTTTCCAACCTGGGGAGGAAGAACAAGGAGACGTGAGAGCATCACCCTGGCCCATACCTGTCCTGTGCTCTCACTGCCAGCCCCACCTGCCAGAGACCTAGGTGAAAGGCCTAAGTAGCTCTGGGTCAAGCTTTCTAGTAAACAAGAGCCAATTTTGTCAAATGTATTCCTCCCCAGGAAGTACTACAAAGTCAGGCTCCACGCCTGCCCACGCCCTGACACAGGCCCACCCCACCCCACAGAAAGCACTTAAAAAAAAAAAAAGGCCTGCCAGTCTTCCAGCAATGACCAGCTCTGGCCTAGCACACCCTCTTGCCACAGCTTCACTCCATTACCATTTGTGTAGGGATTGGCTGCCTTCTTGTTTGTCATTACCCGGGCCGTGGCGTTGTTGACCTGGCAACACAAAGCACAGAGAAAGTGAGTTAGTGACAGGCCTTGGACCAAAATATCCTCCTCCCAGGAGGGAACGTGGGACTAGAGACGCAAGGAACGTTTCCGGACTGATAAAAGCCAATCAGGGTTTGGACCAGATTCTCCAAAGAGTATGGGCTGGAAACCCTGCCTGCATATGACAGGTCTGGCAATGCCCCGATTTCCTTATCTTAGGTGTACAGCCCTTTGGAGCACACAGGCTTCAGACGTGTTGAGTGGGAAGTTGAATTTTGGAGCTTTTGAAGGAAACGTTCCTGAACCTCTCCATTCCCAGCATAACGTTCAACACCCAGCATGCAGGGAGGGCCCTGCCCAGGCTTCATGCACAGTGGGAGATCCATTCACCAGACAGGCTTGTGAAGATGCAAAGGAACACAGAGGGGCAGGAGCTCCAGAAAACGATGGCGTCAGCATCAGATCAGCACTGCCTGTCCGCCCTTGACCACAGCCCTGGCGAACTCAAGCAACATTATTCTGCAAGAAGCATCTTATATGGCACAACACTTTGTCCACCAGGGCGAAACCAAAGGCCTTGCTCCATCTCACCTCTGCACTCACTGACACTGAGGCTCCCCATCATGTAACATTTTGAAGAAAACAAACCAGAACCACAACCAAGAAGGAAGCCAGGCAGCAATACGACTACCCTTTAGGGCCTAGGCGTCGCAGGTGGTTCAATCTGGCTGGCGCCTGGGAGGTTGGAGGATTTGGCAGCATCATGCTTGCCCTCCCTCCCTCCAGCTTTTCCCTGGCAGATCCCAGCAGACTGCTGCTGAAGGTCTGCCCTCCTCTTCTTCTTTTGCTCTGTGCCCCACCCCTCCCCACCACCTATGGGAGATCAACAGCACAGGGCATGCAACATCCACTCGCCCGCCTGCGTGTCCTGGGAGGCCCAAGAGGTAGAAATGGTTAGAAAAGAAAGGGGTGTCTGTGTGTGTGTGTGCATGTGGGGAGCAAGTGTGACTCCTAACGCCCCGACGCAGAGCAGGCAGTGCACATGTTCGCACCTCGATCTTGCGTCCCTCTACGATGGTGCCATTCAGCTTCTCCCGTGCCCGATCGGCATCTGCACTAGTTTCAAAAGTTACAAACCCAAAACCCTGTGAGTGGGGGAGAGAAAGGGAAATGGAGAGAGAAAGAGAAAGAGGGGGGGGGGTTTGGGAGGGAGGGAGAGAGGGTGGAAGAGGAGTAGGAGGAAGAGAATGAGAAGGGGGGGGGGAAACGGGGTGGGTGGGACAGGACAGAGAGAGGGGGGTGAGTAAGGAGCAGTAGAGAGAAGAATCCCCCAGGGCCTGGGGGAAAGAGGCAGGATGTGAACTTCCCAAGCGACCCCCAAGGGCTGGGGGGGGGGGGAACAAAGCAAGGAGAAGGGGAGGGGGTAAGGCTCAAGAGGAATAAGGACAGGTGCCAGCTTCCCAAGAGGCCCAAATTGCAGGGCAAGACATGGCAGAGTGCATTGCCGCTGCCTCATGGGAAGAGTGAGGTGTTCTGGACTGAGCTACTGGTACTTGCAATCGATTCCACCTGGAGAGGCATTACATTCCTGGAGATGTATTACAGTATATTCATTCACTTTCTGAATGTCTGATGGAAACTGTGGGAAGTCCTCATTCTTTGACTAGGACCAAAGGCCAAACCAGACAGTGACATGGGAAATCTGGGACTGGGGGGATCTCCTAACACCTTTTCCAAAGTTTAAATGCAGCTTGGGGTGTGGATAAAGGATGTGATGGTGGTTGGGAGCGGTTTAACCCTTTCCCCATCATTGCAATTTCCCATTTGGAATACCCCTCCCCAAACATTGCCATTAGCTCTTTTGGGAGATGGGGAAAACACAGGCACCTGGGTTATACCTGCCCACCCCTACCCCCCTGCCCCAAAAACCTAATATAAGTTTTGTGGCAGGGTGGGGGGGTGGGGTGGGGTGGGGATTTGAATCAGGAAAACATTGTAGGGAGAAAGGAATACTAGTTGTTGGGAATCACAGGTGGGGGCAGTGCTGTTGCACTCAGGATCTGCTTGCGGGCTTCCCTTGGACTTCTGGATAGCCACTGTGAGAACAAAATGCTGGACAACATGGGATTTTGGTCTGATTCATCTTATGTTCTTATGGGTTCAACATCCCCTTTTCCCAGTGCCATGCTCCTGATCCAATTCCCCACCCACACCATGACATACACACAAGGAGAAATTAAGCTATGAGAAAGACGTGGGGAGATCTGGTCACCCATCTCCCATGTCACAGTCTGGTTTGACCCCAAAAGCCAATATTGAACCTGAAGAATGGGCCTAGGAAAACTCAGTAAATGTGTTATTTAACAGCTGGGAGAAATTTCAAATCCTGTCAAACTAAACACCCCCATATCCTCCTGGAAACAAAATGCAAACTATGTTAAGTATTTTGGCATGTATTTCTGAAAAAGACCCATGCTCAACTCTATCTCCTGCAAAACCTTTGCAACAACTTGCCTTAGGTAAAACATTTCCCCCCTCTTTTAATTTGAGTGATTTCCAGTTTCACCATGAGAGGGTGTTCTTTTCCTGCAATTAAGTTGCCTTAGCTATAAGGTTTGCAGTTCCTAGTTTTATCATCTTTCCAACCTTACTCTCTCTGTTGCTTGCTTCAGAGTTAGAATCTGAAGAATGCAGAAACCTGATATTGTGGAGTATCTTCATTCAGCATGTTCACTTTTAGGGTGAAAGTTAAAACACTAACCTTTGATTCTAAGTCAATGGCTGTAGGGTTTTAGGGGGCGGGTGGGAGAGAGGGGTGATTAGAAACTAGGTAGGCAACTTGAGGCACAGAGAGGAAACTGGAAGGGGCAAGAGGGCAGTCTGGACCCTGGGAAGGCGCACCTACACTGATGTTTGGGTTGCACCAGACACCAACATGCTGAACCCACCTTGGAGCCGCGCTCATTGAAAATGATCTCAACATCCAGGATCTTTCCAAATTGCTGCAGAACAAAACAAAAACAAAAGGAAGGAAGGTAAAAATAGGAGTAATCATTCCCTGTCCACTCCATCTTAGCATGTCTGCTTTCATTTACTTATTTATTAAATTTAAATACCACCCTTCGCCTGAAGACCACAGGGCGGTTTACAGTACAAAACCACAAAAATACATAATGTAATAACAAACCAATAAAAACAACCCCGTGACTTTTTAAAAAGCCATAGATAATTTAATTAGTCCAAGGCCTGGGAGAACAGAAATCTTTCATACAGTGGGGGTGGAGGCGGTCCTTGAGGTATTGCGTCCTGAGCCTTTTAAGCTGTCCATTTACTCCAAAAGGGCCACTGTGGAATCTGGGGAGTAAAATACCACAAAATACCCACTTCTGTCATAGGCCTTTGAGAGCCTGCTCCATCCCTGGGAGCTTGATAGCAACATGGCAGACACTTCAGGATTGAAGGACCAGTCAGTCTCATGTGCTGCCAGGCTGAGAGAGGCCGAGTTCTACCCATGCATAGGCTGAGAAGACAGGTCAGTCCTACTTGGGGCTGGGGTGGTGTCACAAGTTTCATGGGAGAGATTAGAAGGGAGCTCCTGCCATGGTATGACTTTGCTAGGAGCAGCTCTGCACTCTCACCACAAGGGTTGTTATGAGACCTCACAACAGCTGTTCATGGAGAAGATGTGTGCAGGATGCTGAGGGCACACAGCTTGAGAAACATAGGGAACTATCTTATACCAAGTCGGACCACTGGTTCATCAACCTCAGTATTGTCTACTCTGACTGGCAGCGGCTGTGCAGGATTTCAGACATGGGTCTCTCTTAGCTGCAGCCAGAGCTGGACCAAGGTGTTTTGCTGTCAGAGGAGAAGGGCACGGTAGATCAGCCAGTTGTACTGGCAATTGAATCCACCACGGGTGACATGAAAACCTCCTACACAACTGAGATAGCAAGCCTGCTTGTTGGGAAGGGAGGGGCATAGAAATGGTCCTGATGCAACAGAGTGGAATAACTGGGGGGTTCCAGGGAGTGCTGTTGTTGTTCCCCAGCATCTGCCACCTGAGGCCATTGCCACACTCTGTCTAATGGTAGAGGTGGCCCTGGCCCTATCTGGGTATATCAGGGATTGAATCTGGAACCTTTTGCATACAAAGAATATGCTCTGTCCTTTCCTTTGGGATCAAATGTTATTTGATCCCACCAATTAAGGATGTTGGAAAATTCCAATGGAATAAGAAGTGGAAATTGTTGCAGTTTGCATGCTTGTTTGTGGTCAGCAACAGAGATCAGTCAAGCAAATAGTCAATACGCTTTCACAATGTCATTGGTTTTCTTAAGTCCGCAGACTTACAAAATGTAGCTGTTTTTTTTTTAATTGCTTCTGACGTATCCTTTACGTTGAAACAAATTTAGGTAACTTACATAATTTATGCTAAAAACCGGACAGCAAGGTGAATAACGTATTTGGCAGGAACCAAAATGCAGTGGAACAGAAACAGTGATGCCCGCGACAGGGAATGGAATGGAAATGGCAGCACTGGCTCTGCCTGTAGCAGGTACTCAGAGTTCTCCGGGGACACTTGTCAGCGTGCTTAGCGAAAGAGGTTGCGGGCAGTGAGAGGAATGGACTCACCCCAAACATTTGCCGCAGGTCAGGGTCCCGGAAGCGGAAAGGGATATTGGAAACGTGTAACCGTTTGGGCTGCTGCTTGTCAGAACCACACTCTGGTGGGTGTAGCGTCTGGTTGTCTGTCTGTGCCGCTTCATCTGTGTGCTGGGGGTGAAGGGGAAAATTAAAGAGAGATTCCACTGTGATCTCACCACTCTTTTGTGCTTGCTTAAGACCATCACTGCCCCTTGCAAAAGCTGGCTGCAGATATATGGGCCGCCTGCAGGAGTGCTAAGTGCTGGGAGTTAGGCTTTGCATGTGGCCATTGGGTTTTGAGTACGTGGTGATATGAACTCAGTAGGTGATGGATGGGGAGAGGGTGCAGCTGCAAACCTTTAACAGCATACACAGATCAGTGGCATATGCAGATAGTTAAGACTGTGAGCTGCTCAGACCTCACCATTCACAGATTCCCTATCTGGCTTCAGGCCTTAACCTTCCCAACTGCAGAATGGGAATAATGACACTGGCCTACCTTAGAGGGTGTTCTTAGGGGTTCTGATCGTTATTACGTTTGTGTTCATGAGAGAGCAGGATAAAGATTGGTGCCTCCACAACGGTGGGCAGGGACAAACAAAGCGGTCCTGGCTTGACCCCTCTGGGCTTGCATGTGGGTCTGCATGTGTGCAGCCATGTGGGGAGGCAGAGCTCACTCTCCCCGCTGCGCGGTGGCAAGCAGCCAGCCTGGCACTCAGGGGCGGAGGAGCGGCTGGGAACTGCTCACTCAGCGCTTCCTCACTGAGCTGCATTACAACCACATCATTGGCACGATGGGATTGGCAAGCAGCCAAGCAGGTAGATTACAAGTGATTAGGGACACAAGGGGAGCCAGGAAACTTAAGCACTGAGCCACAAATGCCCACGGGGCAGCTGGGGCACTGGCATTGCCTCTGTGAACTTGCCTCCTGCTGCACAAGCCCTCAGCTCTATTTCAGGCCCAATTCGCCATCCCTTGTTGTCTCTTATGCCAGATAAGCCAGGAGAAGGGTGAGGGGTTTTGATCTGCTGCTTTAGCCCACCTGCTTGCCTATAATGCTGCCCCTTGGTCTCGAACCAGGATGTTCTGCCTCCCTCCATTTTTTGAGTGGAGACCTCTCCTTGGGCTTTCCAGCTGAGTTTGCACATGGACGGCAGAGCAACCTGGCTTCATACCTGCATCCTTGCAGATAGAACCACCCTCCCCCTTCCCTACCTGACTGCAGGCTTCCTTGAACTGGCCTGAGAACCCACTCTGCAGGCCCTTTCCGGGCCAGGGCTGGTCCCCTTTCACAGGTTCTCTTTCAAGCACCAAGTGACTTACCGGTACTGTTTGTGTGCCCGCTATGGATTGCGTGCTGGCGTCGGTGCCCGGCTGTTCGGTGTGGCTCTGTGCTGGCGTGTAGAGAGTCAAGGCATGCTCAGGTACTGTGCTCTGCCCCGAGTAGTCCTGTGCTGGGTGTGGGTGTGGTGGAGGAGCGTATTCTGCAGGGATGCCATTCTGCGGGGGTGGTGGGTACGTTGCTGGGGGGTAGGGCTGGGCCATTGCGTCAGGCGGAGCCGTGGCGTCCTGGTTGCCCTGCAGAGACATAATAAAGAGAGAAACGTGTTGACTCATTGCCTGGAGCTTCATGAGGGGCCATGAGCATTTTCTATGGTCAGGTCCATGGTCCCCTCTTCCCCTCCCAAATGGCTGATACAAGTCCATCCAATGATTCATCGGAGTTGCAGCAATCTTCCCCTCAGTGCAAGGCTGTATAACTGAAGGTGTCTCCTACATGCCACAGTCAGTGATGTGTTGAACCAATAAATAAATAAATCCAAATTCTGCATCATGAAAACGAGGGGGGCAGGGAAGGGAGTGATGCAAATCGTTAACATCTGCAGGTGTGCACAAATGTATCCTTGCTTTCAGTTAATTTAATTGAAAGTTTTTGACACTGGGAGAATTAAAAGGAGAAATGCGCATGACAAATGAAGGCAGGTCAGGTATTTTATAACCTTCTTGTCAAATGACCCATTTTGTATGCCTCTTTATTTTAATGTAGTCTCCTTTGATTTTGTTGCTATGTTCATAGTATAATTGTACCACAGAATCATAGAATTGTGGAGTTGGAAGCGACCACGAGGTCTTCTAGTTCAACCTTCTACAGTGCAGGAATCTTTTTGCCAAAATTGGGACTTGAACCCACAACCTTGAGATTAAGAGTCTCATGCTCTATTAACTGAGCTCTTTGCTTTTAGCTGAGGTTCAGTACACTACATCAATATATTTTCTTATGAGTTTATGGAATAGAAATGAGACAACAACAATAAGGGTCGGGAAGCAAAGTTAAAAAGTTGTAAACTACAAATAGCTACATGCTAATCCAGGGTAGGAAATCTATGACTCCCATCATCCCTAATCTCTGGCCATGATGGCTGCAGCTGATGGGGGCCAATGTCCAGAGGGCCACAGATTCCTCACCCTTGTCCTAATCCTTATAATGCCTGCCAAGCTACTCCCCGACACTGAGAAGGTTTTCTCTCTCTCTCTGGTTTACTTTCTAAGCTTAGGCTAGAAACCTCCAAATTTCTAAAAATAATAGCTGATCGAAACTAGATTCCAGGTTTTCTTCTGGCTATGCTGCAAACACAAGACATGGATACCTGGCCATGGAGTACCACTAGTTTTTGTCCACATGCTTCCTTCTGGCATTTCAGTTTCCCGGAATATATAAATATTCATATGTGTGGGTGTGTAGATAGATAGACAGACAGACAGACAGACAGACAGACAGACAGACAGACATACATATAGATAGATGCACATATGTATATGGGTAATTGTGTGATACACACATATATTTAGATAATTGTGAAAAACAATATTTGCTTCTCTGCATTAACAACTCTCTTGACCAAAGTGCAGCCATCTTTTGACACATTAAGCTGCAAGGTTCAAAGATTATGCTTCAAAACTGAGGCTCTCAAGTGCATCCATGTGTACACATAACCATTGGACCATGATGCCAGCTAGTTCCGTAGGTGTTCTGGCAGGCAGAATGGTACAGGAAAATGTGTACATTTCAGCTGTCTCCCCTCTCCAAGCTTCCAGCAGGAATCAACACAGCAAGCCAGATTTCAAAATCGCTAGATTTGTCACTATTGTGGGATGTTAGCATCCAGAATGCATAGGTAAAGGGTAAATTGAAAGAGCTGTAGAACTCTATGACCTTCATACACTCTGTGGCAGTTATGGCAGTTGGTACAGTTATGGCAGTTGGTTGAAACATCTGAACAGTTAGAGCAGCAGTTATGTTGTGTTGTGCTGCTGTCTACCTCAGAGTATGTCAGCCTGTAAATGTTAGTCAGTCTTAGATAAAAATCTAGGTAAGATGTTTCAGCAACTTATGTATCATCTACCTGCATTGTATATATTTAGCCGGCAATGACAAGTACATTAAGTAAAAGTTATTTGTTCTTTAAACTTTAAAAGAGAGTGTCTTGTGTAGGGGAGGGGAGAGAATGAAAGGGTCAAACGACCCAGGGCTGCCTTCTGATAACCCCGCAAATGGGAACACAAGTCTAATTCTCACAATTATCACACTTGAAATGGACCTGAAAACCACACCTGAAAAGGATGTGGGCTTTTTTTTCCAAGACAGTGTACAAACAACAAGCGAAGCATACCTGCTTGGATCAGTTTGCCAGATACTGAGTCAAAAGTGGAGAGGGGGGAAAAACGACTTACAAATGGACAGGCAACTACCTACAGTTGCTTCCATGCCAGAGCCCTTTAGCACTGCTGAGGCATTGGTTTTCTGTAATTCATTGGAAGTAGAATTAAAACAGAGGTTCCACACAGCACTTAATACAGCATTATATTATAAGCAATGCCCTTCTTCATGGTCTATCCCCCCACCTCCATAATGTTTACAATGTTACTAAGTCCTGCACATGGCCGGACTAATGAGGAAGAGCCTCCCTTAATTGCTCCAGCATCTGCTACTATACAGAGAAATATGCTGGTGTAACTGGCTCCTACATCAAGGGTGCAGAACCCCAGGACTGGGGAACAAATGAGGGCTTCCAGGGCTTTAGCCAGCCCTCAGGACTCTACCTAGGCCCCTCCCCACCCCACAGGTCACATAACTCACCAGCCCTGCTCTGTTCTCAAATGCTTTTGCCTGGCTGGAAGATTATCCATAAGGATGTGCAACCCTCAAAGGAAAGCAGACTCCAACAATGCCTTAGATCCATAGCAGGAAATCTGACATGGCAGGCAGAAAGGAATGGCCAGCACAGGATGGTTAAAGCTTGCAGAGATGTCTCCTACATACTTCCACTTGACCTCTCTCAGGGATAGAGAAGAAAGGATAAGTAAAACTGTCCATCATTTGGAGAATAGGTGGTCCCCCACTCAAACATACCAGGGACACACATGGCCACAATATCACTTCACTGATTTCAGAGTTGCAAGCTATGGCAGCAGTAGGGACCAGTCAGGGACTGGATGGATGCAGAAGAATGGTGGGAGGAACCAGCTGGGGAACCCCCAAGGAAAGAAGGTTCAAGACCTGGGTATTGGTAGTGGGACAACAATGAGTGATCAGAAGGAGAAAAGGGAGAAGACTGGGAAGAGGTGGTGTTGGGAGCTGAAGAGGTAACAGTGCTTAGTGAGCGGGGAGAGTCTGTGGCAGAGAGAATCCCAGAATCAGAAGCTGAAGAGGAGGAGGGAGGCAGAGATGGGTTAGGCTTGTGAAGAGGCATGGGTGTCTCTCTCTCTCCTGCTATGACAACATACCCTCCTCCTTAGCCTCCCAGAACCAGGAGAGGCATGAAACAGGAGGTTCAAAGGCAAGCACATAGGTATAGTCTCTGATTGCTTGGAAGAAACCCTGGAGAGGAGGAGACTTGGGTGACTGTGGGGAGGCGGGAACCTTTAGTCTTGGCAACTGCTTCAAGGAAGCAAGACCTGATGGAGATGAGTTGCTGTGCTCATTAGGCCTGACACTCCTGTGTAGATCTTGTTTTGCTAATAAAGCGTTAACTCACTTGGTGTAATTTACTGCTGGTCGCTCTTGTCAGGATCATCTGGCTCCTCCTGGACCTGGTTAACATGGCAGACCTCCCTATTTGGCTCACAAGGCCAAATCAACCAAGCCTCTCCCATCTGCCTGACAACATATGGCACTGGGGTGGTGGTGGTGGGCAGGTAAAGATGCAGCTGAGCCCAAAGACAGTTTGCAGGCATTGCCTGTCAGGTGATGGGCAGCACCTGCAAAGCACTGTGCACACCATTTTCCAACACCCAATGATGAGCTGATCATCAACACTTTGCAGTCTGCTCCTTTGTCTGCATAATTTGATTTCATTGTGACATCTGGTGACTGACAGGTGGGCGGCTCTGCCCATGTATCAAACATGGCCCGCCAGACATATCCAGCTACCCACAGCTGTTATTCATGTGGAAGCAGCATGAAACACCTTCTGCCTTGTAGCTGTGCCACATGGCAGCCACAAAGTGTCCACCAGCTTGCTACTGGATCTCTCGCACTGCGTGGAAGGTCAGCTTCCATGCCACGCCAGCCATTAGGTGATCCTAAAAAATGTCTGGAGAATGGTGTGATTACATTGTCAATGCTAAGGGAGCAACCCACACAATGAAGTGGTCTACGCAATTGCCATGTTCAGCAGCTACTAATGCTACCATACACACAAACACACACTCCTCCTAGACACAATCGTGCACAGAGTTCTCTCCCTTGCTCAAAAACACACTGTTTCACACCTCACTGCTCTCTTCTCCCCCACCTCCCATTCGACACCACGTCCCCTGCCTTGTGCTGACAAACAGCCACAAGCCCCTCTGCTAGGAGCCCAAGTTCTGCTCTCAGATGCTTTATAGCCCTCACACAGCAGTGCCTCTCTCTCTCTCTCCGTTTCTCTCTCCCGGGATGAAATACATCTGCAGCTCCTGGAGCCGAGACAGGCTCTTTAATTGTGTGTGTGGTTAATTTATGACAAGGCAAGATCACAGTGGGACAGGCTTGGACAGGCAAGCTTTCCTTGCTTGAACAGAGAAACCTTTCCACCCCATGCCCTGTCTCAAGGCTGCCCTGTTCCTAACCACATCAAAGGATGCTGCAAGGCCCTCTTCACCTGGGACATGGTGGCTGGCACAAAAAGTACACAGGGAACAACCATTTTTGAATCAGCAAATTACTCAAGGGTTACTCTGCTTCTTCCTGTACCAAGTCAGCACTCAATCATCTTGGGGGAATGGGGAGAAAGGGAGACATGCATCTGTTTTACTGGTACTACAGCATCTTAGGACGTATCATGCCAAACACGTTGTTTACTGGAGAGGAAACAGGCAATCAGGCTCAAGCTGTTACAGAAAGTAGTGATCAGACCCAGGGATCTCAGGAGTTAGGAGTCTCTGTTGGGGCAAAAATAGGTTATAGAAATTGTCTTCAAAATGTGTGTATGTGCGTGGAAGTCCTTGTCATGGTCTGGGATTCTGACTCACCTCAGAGTCAAATGAGAACTCTGACCTGGATGATTAGGCCCCGAAAGCGCTCCATTAGGCAGTTTCCAACAGAAGCTTCTGCAGAGGAGGAACCCTAACAGATAGGCCTCCATCCCCTGGTTCAAAAGAAGGCAGCTCTGCCCCTTCTTCAGATGACTCCCCACACCTGAACTACCAGCAGTTCACAATGACTCTTCTTTTCAACTTCTGGGACCAGAAGAGATTCTCCAACCACACAGGAGTGCACAACTGTATGACAGGACACAATCTCTTTAACTCCAAGCAGGTTCCATCCAAGGAGGCAGGGCTTCACACAGGCCTTACCCTCAGTTACTGGCCAGTGCTAGAGCAACACTCCCATCTTCACAATGAGTCCAAGATTCATCCTCATTAGGAAACTCTACTGGAAGCTCTCCATGCTTCTGATTCTTAGCATTTCTAACACATCTCACCACACCTGACAATAGACTCTGGCTGAAGACAGGATACTAAATTATGCTTAAGAAACCTACCCTGCCAAATGTGGCACCCTCTAGTTGAGGAGGTTAAGTTTTGCATGCACTCGCTTGCCCTAACTTGGCAACAGAAATTATGCATCTTGGGCTAATTTACATAGCATGCTTGATTTGTGCATGTAATACACTTTGCATAGATACATAAGCAGGAGGAATACTTAAGATGTTTCTTTAAAAAAGCTCAGCTGGAAAAGTACTGAGTGATAGTAATGGTTATGAAGCTATGATCGTGTTTGTGCTACAATCCAATTTCTGGTGTGTAAATGGCATTGCCATTGTGACTGTGGGAAATGGAGTCCTATGACTGCACCGTGCTTTGTTTCCCAGAGGCAGTAGTTGGGCACCTCTGCCATTTACCTCTCCTAGATTGCTGGAATCCTTATCCAGACTTAGTCTCATCCTATGCCATCAGCAAAAACGATTCCTACCCAGCAAAAACACAGTAGATGTCACATTGTTTTTTTATCTGCAGTCATTGGGTTAGAAAGCAGTGCTTTAAAAAGTAAAAGAATGCTGAGATATCTAGATTCCCCTATGAAGATTTTCAAAATCTTGTATATATTAGGTTTTTATCTAGCCACTTCCACAGGGAGATAAGAAGATCCCAGATGGATCTGTCCAGGGCAAAGGTCTGTCCAGCCCAGCATAACAATGGCCAACCAGATGCTGATTAGTAACACACAACTGGGACCTGAGTACAGCAATACTCTCTGCTGCTGTGGTTTCCAGCAACTGGAATTCAAATGCACACTCTAAGAGTGGAGGTAGAACGTCCCCATCATGGCTAGTAGCCATTTATAGCCTTGCCCTTCATAAACATGTCTCTTTTCCCCCCTAAGCCATTCAAGTTAGTGGTCATCACTACATGTTTTGGGAACAAACTTCAGAATTTAATACCCAAAGGACCTGGGAAGAAAACAACACCAACAAGTTCATGAGACCCACAGAGCAGTTACTGAAAACATTGGGACAGCTGGGTCTCCAGTACAATATGTTGACAGCCAGAAGTCTGCAATTCTTCTGCTTAGTGTATGTGTGGGGTTTTGTATCAGTGTCACTTGGCTAACCAAGCTCTTACATAGTCCTTCAGCCTGCACTGCCCTTCCAGGTTCTACTGGAGAATTGAGATCCTTAGAAGCAGCAGCCCTCAGGACTTAAGCCTGCCACTCAGTCCCTGTTAACTCTTATTGGACCTGTTGCCTGAAATTGTGCACAGACTCGGTGGCATCTGAGGTCTTTGGGTGTGTGTGTGTGAAGATGCTGGTCCCTTTGTGAGCTCCAGCACAGAGGCTGCACTTACTGAAGTGTGCCTGGTTCTGTGGTCCCAGGGTTTTTTTTTTCAGCTGGAACTCAGTCTACACACCTCTCAGGTGGGCATCATTGCCATTATAAGAGAACAAGGGAAGCATTCATGGTGAGTTCCAGCACCCTTTTTCCTAGAAAAATAGCACTGTGAGGT
Source organism: Podarcis gaigeae (assembly GCF_964106915.1). NCBI lineage: Eukaryota > Metazoa > Chordata > Lepidosauria > Squamata > Lacertidae > Podarcis > Podarcis gaigeae. The sequence goes on along the minus strand of NC_139679.1, from coordinate 31,949,262 downwards.
CTTATATTTAGAGGGACTCTGGTGGTTGGACTCAGCCTCAGTTTTGTGTCAGGGCACAGAACCAGAGACTATTAAGGCTATGCTTCTGGTTTAATCAATTCCATTAACTCCTCTCCCTCTGAATCAGGAACCAAAGCCACTACTGGATGTTCTGCATATATCATTTTTGTTGTTGTCCCAAATAAAGGTAAAAGTTAAAAGTAAAGGACCCCTGGACAGTTGAGTCCAGTCAAAGGTGATTATGGGGTGGTGGCGGCGCTCATCTCGTTTCAGGCCAAGGGAGCTGGCATTTATCCACAGACAGCTTTCCAGGTCATGTGGCCAGCATGACTAAATTGCTTCCGGTGCAATGGAACACTGTGACGGAAACCAGAGGGCATAAAAATGCCGTTTACCTTCCTGCCGCAGCAGTACCTATTTATCTACTTGCACTGGTATGCTTTTAAACTGCTAGGTTGGCAGAAGCTGGGATAGGGCAATGGGAGCTCACCCCATAGAGTGGATTCAAATTGCCAACCTGATCGGCAAACTGAAGAGGCTCAGTGGTTTAGACCACAGATCATTTTCTTGGTTTGTGATTTTCAGACTCCTCTGGCATTCTTAGTATTTTGCCACCCCAGGCAGCCTCTTGGGTAATGCCTACTGGGTTGAGTGTGGATGTAAAGAGACTACAATAAATTACGTGGGCCTGTATGTATGTATAAGGAAACTGCTTGTATTTAACATGGTTAGAAATTAGTAAAATGTGCTTGTTTTCTCACAGAGAAGCTAAACATTTTTCTGGAAGAAGTTGCATGTATGCATTTGGTGTTTGCTTAGAATATTTTCTTGGTCATTTTAAAGATATTACTCCATGGTGAGCAGGATTTGGGGTCATATAATGGTATTAACAGTACGTTAAAAATAGTGGTCTTACATAATGCCCTCATTTGTCACCACTGGAATGAAGGTATTTGGTGACCCATGGTATTCTTCCCTCTGCAGGAAACAAAGGCCACAGATTATGGGTTCCTCTGCCTTTAGTGGTACATGAAACACAGTCAACAGTTTCAATAAGAAACTGCCAATTATAGGCAGACCTTCACAACTGCCCCTAGCTAGAGATACGCTACATTCCAGGAAAAAGGAGTATAAGTTCTGACTCACATGTAGAAACAAACAAAAAAAAACCTGAATGTTGGGTCACTTGTGAGGAACAGTAGGTGCTCTGCAATTTTCCATAGCTGCATCATCAGCAAGCCATTGTTCAGCAACATCCTCAACAAAAGGATAATGCAATATCTAATGTAAAAGTTGGCAGCTTCTTCAGCCCATCAGCTCACTTCCCTACTAACTCTCACTTAGCTGGGCCAAAGGAGTCAAATTAGGTATGTCCACTGTGGATTTCCAACATTTGAAGACTTTCTCCACCTACTTAATGTATTGCAGAGATACCAAAATTCTGTTGCATCATGCTTCATGTGAAATGGGCGAGAGTAAAAAGGTTTGTAGCACCAGTATGCTGATTACTGTGGGCTGGGAAGAACACAGTGCAGGCCTGAGAGGACTTCACAAATCACAATGAAGGTCCATGCAGGAGGCAATAAAAATACAGCTCCATGGGCTGCTATGTTACCCATTCCTGACCTTAAAAAACATGAAATAAGCTATGAGCACAAAACTGATTTCCTCCTTGCCACATCTTCACAATACAGGCTCTCATCACTAAGCTCATACATACCAAAAAAGGGTGAAGTATTTGCCAGCTCTACTGATTTTAAAAATGACAGGCGAGAGACATCCAGGGTTGAGCCTTAAATTGCCATGGAACAGGATTCAAGAGATAAATGCATGATTTACAATTCTTGATAATGTGTCCCAATAATACATTCCATCTTAAAACCTACAGAAGTTTTCAAAACTTGGGTCACCAAATAAATGGCAGAATGAGAAGTAATGTGAAGCAGCCTGAAGTCCAAAAACAAAATAAAACAATATTGCAATGAAATAATATTTTAATACACCTTAAATTTATTTACCTGGGACTCATCATGAAGTTTCTGACTTCATATAGCAGAAAGCTCCATGCAGGTTTTATGAAATGAAGAAACCACCAACTAAATCAATTTTCACAAGAAAGCTGTCACCAATACATTTTTCCACCATCTTCCTGCTTATTTGTGGTATGAAATGCTGAGAGATACTTTAAATTAAGACCATGTTTAAAAACAACAACATGCCACCAGTCCATGACATTGCTGTATTTACAGGCTGGGCAACAATTTCTCCAGGTACCTGGAACTTCAACATCAACATGCAACTTAATCATATAATGGGAAACAGAGTCAGTTTCTAGTTTTATCATTGGTAAGGCAGCCCATAGTTCTTATACATAAATAAAAACTTAGGCCCAAACAACATGTTGCAAGGTACTGTTTCGGTGCTGTCAACCCACATCTCCCAACACGTTTCCCTAAATGAAGAATACATGGTACGAAGTAAGAAAATTTGTATTTCTCCTCCTCCTGCAGGTTAAAGCCAAGCAAAACAAAAGGAAGGTGAACATTAAGGCAATTATATAATATCATATTTCCCACAGCTATACATTACTGGAGGGACATGGGGAGAGGGGAGACATAAGCCTTAATTTAAACACAAATCATGCCTACATTTCCTTATTAACCTGGTGAAATGATGCTCAGATCACTGGAACTAGCTCTTACAATACAAAACAGAAATCAAGCTTTGAAGGAAGCTGAACAATCACAGATCACCCAGTCTTCCCAAGAATTACATAACTAGTATTCTGCCAGACAACAGTACAGGTTGCAACATTAAGATAACCTTTGCCAAATATTAAATAATATATTAAACTCAAGTTCTTGACAATATCACTTCATGCTGCAGGTAGGATGAGATTCTATTTCTGAATGCTCTCCATATATAAAGCTTCATGCTGATATTATACTGGAACATCTGTAAACTAGAACAACAGAAAGGCTAGATTCTAACTATATCTACATCTGATATGCTAAATTACTACAGGGAGCATTATTTTTTTACATGGGGACCCAAGCTGTACAGCCCAAAATTATACTGTCACATTCTACACCTCTCATTTACTATGAAGTGGAGGTTAAAAGTGAGAGGCACAAAACTTTCTAAACCCTCAAAGAAGCAGTGTGACATGCAATAAGAGACAGGAGGCTGCAACACTACAGACACTTACCTGGAAGTAAGTCCCATTAAACTGAATGGGACTTGCTTCTGAGCAGATGTGGAGAGGAATGCACTGCAAGAGTTCAGCGTCCCAAACGTGGGAAAGCATGGCCACATTAAAAAATAATCCAAAATTAACCGAAATAAATGAGAAGAAAAATGTGCTGAGTTATGAAAGAGAAGAAAGCCAGTGTTTTGTGCAGTGTGCACATGCCACCTCGCATGCCGACTCAACAATGGACTGTGCTGAACAAGAGAACAGGAATGGGTACCTCAACAATGGAATCTGAGGACTCCCTCCTCAAATGATGCGGGATAGCTACAACTATCTCCCACTTCTTGCCAGCCAAGCTAGTGATCTGCACTTCCCATAGATTTTGGTAACGCTTGCATATTGTTACTGTGCAAAACCAAGTTTCTTAGAATAAAACATGAACTGAATTGCATTCTGAACCGTCACTGCTTTCCTGCCGCAGTTTCTAGTCTGTGCTCTTCAGCAGATGCCTCTGTTCATGAGGTGCTTCCTCTCGCCACTCCACAGAAAAAAGTGCTTCTGCCATATGAACTGATAAAGGGTCTATCAGATCAACTTTTAATATAAATATCACACACACACAAGCCCTGCTGAGCACTATAATGTACTGAAATTAGCATAGACAGTACAGTCTACAGTGTGGTGATAGCCTGGAATTAGAAGCAATTGTGTAAAACAGGAGATGTCTCTTAAAATAATAGACACCTGACAATCATAATCAATGGCTTCTGCTGAGACATTCACTTTTTCAATGCTGCCTCACCAAGAGAAGGGCTCATTTTGCCCCAGTTACAAGTCGAGGTTCCCAGATAGTAAAGAAGGGGTGGGGAGGAAAAATTCCAGCAGGAATGGAGAAACCAGGGCAGCATCTACCCCACTGTGTGCACTTCTCTGCCTCTCACTGTACCCACCCGCACCACATCTTCCAGCGATGGCTTGCCATTGCCAGTCTACCTGTGGAGTGTGTGGGAGTCTTTCTAGATGTAAAGCAGATGGGGCAGCAGGGGGTGGGAGAGCGGATGGTTGGTGGGAGGGATGCCAGAGGGGACAGGGAAATGTACAGAGAATACAAAACAAGTGCCACACTTGCCGTCTCCTGATGTTGCAGATTCTAATCTCTCTTCCCTGCAACATCCCTGATAATCTCCATTATTAATTTGACCTGTTTCAGCACTCATCATCTTGAAGATGATTTCTTTCAGGGCCCATTAGGTTCACCTGATCTCCAGAGTGTCTCTCTGTGACACATCTGCCCAAGATCTATAGCGCCAAGTGACAAATCTCTTGGTAGTAGAGACATAAGGACATTATCATGATGTGTGTGCTCGTGTATGTGCTGGTGCATCTGCAAGAGAGAATGTGCAGGGTGCCAGGAATGAGTTAAACAACTCCCTAAAGAATTTTCTTGCTTTGTTCCTCATTTCCTCCCTCACACACACTCCAATTAGGGATGAGAGCCTGCTGGGATCCGCTCAAGTAGGAAATCCTTTTCACATATCGGATCCCATCCCATCACCCTCCCAGGATGCACATGATGCTTCCCATCCTCTGCTTTGCACAAACTATTGCTTCAGCCAACAGTCTCAGCCCACCCATTCTCCTTTGAACCTATTTCCTCCCACTGCTCTCCCATGGTTTATGCCAGGGGTAGGCAACCTAAGGCCCATGGGCCACAAGCAGCCCACGGGGGTTGTTTAACCAGCCCACAAGCCACCCCCGAACCGAGCCACTGGCTCAGAGAGTCCCCATGCGCTGTGCTAAACCAGCACAGCATGCTGCGGGAACTCGCTTCTGCAGTGCAGACGCTGGAAATTGTGTCTGTTCAGACGCCGGAAATCCAGCCCATGGAGGGATCTCCACTGCAGTGAACTGGCCCAGGAGAGGTACACCTTGCCGACCCCTGGTTTATGCTGTAATGAAAATGGGTGTGCTGGGGGCAGGAGGTGGGGAGTAGAAGGGCACAGTAACTTTCACAACACGGTGGTTCAGTGTACGGCCAGTGTGATAAAAGACAGGAATGCTTCTCAGACAGTGTCAAGTCTTACTCACTGAATCTTAAGAGGAAAATATTTATTAGGGGCAGCTTAGAGACAGTGGTGGGACCTTCAACTACAACATGCTTCCAGTCTCCAGAGCAAGGTCCATAGATAGGCAGAAACTTATTTATGTATACATACATTTCTGAGCCACTAAATCAAAAGTAGGGGGAAGAGAGAAAAATAATCTCAAAGCGGTGGGTTGCCTCTAATAAAGTTGTCCAGTTAGTTCAAGGGCTTCTGCCTGCACAGTGGGGCTTCCTCTTCCCACACACTCCCTTGCCCCCCACCCCCAAATCAGCTCTGGAGAGGTGGAACTCTTTCCCTAACAGATCTGAGGTCTGTGTGTGCGCGCAGGTAGAGGAGAGGAAGAGGAAGTCCCACTGTGCAGATAGAAGCCCTTGCACTAACAGGACAACTTGGTTGGGTACAATGCACTGTATGTAAAAGCAACATCAAATAAAAAGGAAAGACATAGAAACACAAAGATCAGAAGAACATAAAACTGGATCGTATGGTAGGGGAAGATGGCATAAATAAAAATGTTTCTGGCTGGTGTCTAATACCAGACATAGAGGATGCCTGCCTAATAAACAAAGACAACAAATTCCACAGTATTGATGTGACTAGGCTAAATGGCCCATTGCTTGTTGCTGCCAGGCAGACACCATAAGGAACAGTTAACAACACTATCAAAGAGCAGGCAGGAATCTATGGAGAAAGGCAGTTATTCAAGTAGGCTGGTCCTAAGTTGTTTACGGCTTTATTCACTAAGACCTTAATTTTTTCCTGCTTTCTCCAAGTTAGGAATTGATGCATTTTACCAGGTAGTGATGTGCTTTAAAAGGTACAGCCAAAATTTTACCCCACCCCCACAACCTGCAGTGTGAAAGAGATACATTCAAGAATTCCACCACCTCATTCTGTGTATGGTCTACAAATGCAAGGATAATGAGGTGATGTTTTGGGTTCCTTCAGGAGACCATTAAAAAAACACCCACCCACAGGAGTTTCATACTTGAAGCTTGAATTAGCACAGGGCGTTCCACCACCTTAGGCTTCGACCGCCTCATTCTGCGGCACGTGTAGGCCAGACCTTTTAGACGGGCTCTTTCAGTCTCCCGGACCTCATTTTTCATACACTGAATCTGGCCTAACCAAACCAAAAGCAGCTGCTGCTTTTGTGCCCCCAGATGCAGGACCTAGAAGTTCAACAGCAGGCTGGCATGACAGCATGATAGGAGGGGAGCAAAGCAGCTGACAATATCAACACAAATATAACCAGGTGTTCGGGTCACAGCCACCCTGTATGTTTAACACACATTTAAGACTACCTCACAGAGCTGCAATTCATAGAATCATAGTATCATAGAAATGTAGAGTTGGAAGGGATCTGGAGGGTCATCTAGCTCAACTCCCTGCAACACAATTCCCAGCACCTTTAGCAAACTACAGTTCCCAGGATTCTTTGTGGGAAAGCCAAGTGCTTTACAGGTGTGGCATGGATGTGACTTAGGCTAGGAATTTAGGAGACCTGGCTCATGTGCTCCTCCTCCCAGCCCCTCCTTCATTTCTGCTTTCTCCAGCAAGACTTCTGCAGTGTACAAAATAAACATTCTTCTGCAGGTGAATCAGGTGCAAATGAGATGCGGAAAATATCCAGCACCATATGGAAGACATACAATTGCAAGCAGACACATACCACTTGCAGTGGCGCATTTCACTTTCCATTTGGATGCATGCCTTAAGAAACAAGGACGAGACTCTGAGCTGAGAACGCCACTTGATCCTGCCCCTCGAGGGAATCTACCTGAAGCCCAGCCTGCTGCTCGCTCCGACATCTGTCTGTTCTCTGGTTCCTGATGCACCTAGAGCTTGCCATTCTGCTCTGGATGCTTCTGCAGAGCCTGGCCCACGCTGCCTTGCCTGCCTCATTGGCAAGGCTCAGAGTTGGATCTAATCTTGCACTGATTAAATGTCCCTCATTAACGAGCTTCTTTAATTAATGGAGTTTTTGGGCTTGCTTGGCTTGCTCTCTCCCTGCCGTTCTCTGCCGCCTCAGCACAAACATGGGGCCATTCCCTTTCGAGTCATTTAGTGAGTGGGGCCAGTTCCTGCCGACACCGCACTTTGCTGATGGCGCCTGTCGCCTCACGCCTGATGACTCCATTTTTAACATTTCTCCCCCTTTTATTTTTTCATTTTTTGGGGAAAGCAATGACCTTAAATCTCAGTGAAGTCAAACCTTCACAGAACAGATACCGAGATAGTGTCCAGATCTACATGGGCAACTGTATCTTGCGAGTGCTGAGACTTGAGCCACCATCTTCCTAAACCCTAAGTCACTCTCTGTTGCAATATCAGAGGGCAAGGGGAATCTTCCGCTGTGCTGTCTCCTTCTCCACTTCCACAGGAAGAAAATGTGACATCATTTCCTGTTTGGGAGCCCTTACTTTGCTTTTCCTCAGCCTGTAAGGAAGCACTATGGTTGGCCCACAACACTTGTGGGCAAACCTTTTGACTTGGTAGTCACCCATGGTATGGAAACTGTATGGGGGAGGGTGAGACCAACTCTTGGTGCCACCTACCAGCTGACCCAGGGTGGCTTCCAACCTGGATGATTAGCCCTCAAATGGCCCAAGACACAAGTGACTAAATCTGCAGCAGTGGCAGCTACCACAATCTCCACCACTTACACTCCACTGTCAGGACAACAAAGCAGAAGTTTATTTCCCAAGTGAGACCCAGCTGGTCTGATGCACACACCATGCCTTTGTGACTTGCCAGTCTAGGATTGTAAGATGATAGCAGGAAGGCTGATGAGGAGACAGTTCAACTTCTTCACCCACTAAAATGAGGGCCAGGAGAAAGTTGGGAGGAGGAGGAGGAAGACTGGGAGATGCTCAAACGCCAGAGGAGTCTGTGGCTCGCACAACTTTGGCTAGAGTAATCTCTTAGTCCAACCTTACCAGAGTTGTTATTGTTAGAATGAGGTTAAAAAATCTGCAAAACATATTGTTAGCTAAAAGGTGACAAATAACTTACTCTACCTCTAAAACCCACTTGCTGTACCAATCTAATTCCCCGACCCAGGATTGAAATTTTCAGGCATCCTGCAACCTCACCCCCTACTGAAAATAGTCTAAGAATATGTAACTGAACAGGGTGCATTTCATTCCCTTAGCCTCCATCTTCTTTTCCTTCATTTGTGGCCTCCTTCTGTGCTGAATGTACGGTTGCAGTCTCCTTTCGGCTGCCCCTTTCTCACATTACTTTGTAAAGCTCTATGCATTGACACACTATGACAACAACTACAATAACAGCAGCGATAAACTTTAAGATGTGTTACATCCACTCAGCTCAGCATACATGTACTGCCCAGAGATGGGCGCACAAGCCCCAGCCTGGAGAACAGAGAAGTCGCACGTGCCGAGTCAGTTTCAGGGGCCACTCAAGCATAACTGGAAAGTCATGCCTTCCTGATGCATGACTCAATGCAAAGCCAGGTCCCTAAATGCAAAGCCAGGTCCAAGTATAAAGGATTCCAAGCAGGCAAGAAGAACTTACCTGTGCAGTATCTCATATGGCTACTGTCTCATCTAAACTAGTCCCCCCCCCCCCCCCGGTGCTAAGTGCTTAATGCTAGAACCGCAGTCCAGCATCTGCCCAGGCTATGAATTCGTAGCATGCTAAGAGGCAACTCAGTATAAATAAGATGCTGGGTTCATGAAGAACTGCATGGGTTTGCTCACCTGAATTAAACCAGGCGTACGTTGAATCAAAGAAGTGGGGGCACCTCACATTCTGCAAATCAGAAGAACACTGCCTCAATCTTCTGTCCTGCTCTCCATGGATGTCACCACGACAAATTCAGCTAATTCTCCAGGAGCAACACAAGTGCCAACACCACCAACTGCTTACTCAACAATAACATACTGCACAGATGCCAATATTTAATGTACTGGCACACACAAGCAAAGAGACAATAGCACACATATCTTGTAGTGATCTGGATGTCCGTAACAAGATGGCGAAGGGGCAGGCACTGCAAAGGAAGCTGCCCTGTGCATTATAGGACTTTTTGCTAGCATGGGGGTGGGGGTGGAAGGAGGTGGGGGTGGTAGAGGTCCTGAAAGCCTGTGCCTCTCCATAATACCATGGTGGTATCAGGGGTTTCATGCATGCATTGTAAGTCTCTGTCTGTGTTTCCTGGGACTGTGCCAGAGAAAAGCTGGCTGCCAGATAAAACTATGCTCAGAGTGTTATGTTCCCAGCACAAAAGCTATTAAGCAGCAGAGCTTGGTCCAAGAGACCCATCCCCCTCCAAATCTCTCCCCCCCCCCCCTCAGCTACTTCACTTGTGCTCATCTCAGCACATCATTCAGACAGTGGAAGGCCTATGATAAAAGGCTACCCATTTCCCACGGACTTCTTCTGGGGAGCTCTAGGGGGTAAAAGTTCTAACTAGAAATGCCCCACATTTCAGGTATAAGAACCCTGGATGCTGCAATCATAAACAGGAACACATGGATACATTTAGGCAACTTATTATCGTGACCTATTTCTTAAAAATGCAACTTTATATAATGCGCCCCCCTGGGTTACTACCTCTTCCAAGAGCACCCTTCCCTGCCGCTCATTTGCAAATTAATTCCTCCACCCGCTCGCTGCACCTGGCATTGGGGACCAGGCCATGATGCAAGTGGGACTCGGCTCTGGGTGTCTTGCATGCTGCCTTCTCCTCCAGTTTGGCCTCCTTTTCACACTAATGCCTGTCGCCAGGAAGCTGAGGTTGCGCTGGGGAAGCAACTGCCTCCCTGAGAAGGAACTGACGGCTCCTGCCATCATTCAGCAAAGCACTGACCTGTGAATATTTCATTACCCTAAACACTGCACCATCCATACAAAGTAGGCAGCCTGGCCGGTGGGAACAAGCACTAGTCACATTGACAGGGGAAAGGGGAGGGGTGTCCAATGGGGTTGGAGCTGGTTGCAAAAATGGGCTTCCCAGAAAGAGCCTATGGTGGATAGTTGCCATGTCCCCAGGGAGAATGATGAAAGCAACCCTGTTCCCTCTTATGCTGTTCAACTCATTCTTCTTTTGCAGGGCCACAGGTAAAAGGCAAGGTGTTGAAATTCCACGGTGGGCTCATTGTCACTGTGAAATACGCACTGGTCGTGGGCAGCCACAGTACCCCACCCCCAGCTATTTGTTTCATGGGAGGATGTAGCCATCCCTGCTGCCACAAAGAGGCTGATCTCTCTGCCAACATCTCTGCTTGAGCGCAGCATGACTTCTCAATATGACCCCCTGGAGGAATGGCTATGAGACAAGGCAGGCAGAGTCTAGGGACCTGTTATCTGTACCACTAGGGGATCAATTCATGACATACAGCATAAAATTTTCATTTATTGGCCCGGGAAGATATACAAGTGGTTGCCAATGTGTACAGTGTCAGGTGCAAATAGCAGGGCAGGTACAGGTGACAGTGGCAAATTAGACATGGTTGCCTTCATCCCGCAGTTTGCGCTTGATCTCCTGCGGTTCATGGCCACAGCCAGCAGCAAATTGCAACACAACCATGGCAGGAGTGCACTGAGGAAATTCCATTCCTCCTTCACCCCCCCTGCCCCCAGTTCCTCTGGGAGAATTTGTAGACTGCCCTAGCATAGCAGGAGGGATGCAGTTGCAGGACAGGGGACAGATCCATAGACTGGCTCAGCAAGAGAGACATAGTGGCTGTGACTAAAACCCCTACCCTGGGCATGGATCCCAGAGTTGGCAGGGGTAGGGCAGGGGGAGGGATTTGAAATGAGAATAAAGCAAAACCCTACTATCCAAAATATCTCTATACAATCTCACAGTATTGTGCAGCACTTTGCCCTGCCCTACACAGACCCCACCATTCCCCTAGCACCCCACTACACCCTCTCCCCATCCACATGTAATGTTACTCAACTTTTCGGACCTCACAAAGTCAACAGACTCCCTGTTTTGCTGCCTTCCCATATGTTGAAAAGGAAACTTCTATTTCACTTTCTTCTTCACCTCCCCACACCCGAGAATCTGGGAATCAGTGACTTCAACGGCACAAAGATGATGCCCTAAGCAGTGCCAGGAGCTAAAAGAGCAGCTTAAGCTGCAGCCCAGAGAACAAGGCCTAGGATACCTGGCCCCTTGGCTATGCCAGCTTGTGTCTTATAATATCCAGAAAACATGATGGCAGAGAGGAATGAGGGCATGAAAGGATGCTTAATACTACAAGAAAGGGCTTTCCATCTTTGGTCATGAACGTATTCAACTTGGTTACTTTGCCTGGGCATGCACACATGCAGACATGAGTGCAGGCACAATTACTATACCAAGTTGGCACCAGGGAACTAGCCACTGTGCGTGTGAGTGTTTGAGGGGTCTAGTACTTGGCTTTCTTAGCCAGGAAGCAGGAGCTGAGATGGCATGAAATATTAATGCTGTAAATGGTGCAATTTCATCTGCATCCAGCCAACTTCATGTATATTTCACAGTGTGATGGGATGATAACGTTGTGTAACCAAGGCAAAATGGGGGGCAGAGTGCTGGCATGGGGGACACCGTTTGGGACTTGTGCACTGGCACATTCATTAGCCCCACCAACTGCAGACCTTAAGGTTCAAACTGAAGTTATATGCCCCTTTTAGGATGCTCAGGATAGCAGAATGTGAACGCTGTTGTGTTCTAAACTGGCAAAAGGTCAGCTCCATTAGACATGGAAGATATCCTGGTCTCACTCAGCACAGCACAACACCCAGGACACAACAGTCATATATAATTCCAGGCATGTATCTAATGCAAAAGGAAGGACTTACTTATTTCCCTAGCTAATCCCCAAATGCAGAATGTTCTTTGCCTTGCTGCTGTAATATTCTGCCCAAGAGACCACAGATGAGGACATTTTTTGATATGGAACATTTTCCTTCCCTGATAGATTTAGGAACACAATCAAATTATTTCCCCCCCAAAAATGGTAAATTCATAATAATAATTCACAGCCTAAGTAATGGAGGAAGGATGAAGAGTTTGGATTTGATATCCCGCCTTCCACTCCCTTTTTAAGGAGTCTCAAAGCGGCTAACATTCTCCTTTCCCTTCCTCCCCCACAACAAACACTCTGTGAGGTGAGTGGGGCTGAGAGACTTCAGAGAAGTGTGACTGGCCCAAGGTCACCCAGCAGCTGCAGGTGGAGGAGCGGAGACGCGAACCCGGTTCCCCAGATTACGAGACTACCGCTCTTAACCACTACACCACACTGGCTCTCACATGAGTTTCAGTCTCGTGTACTTGGCTGAAACCTCTGAATTCTTGCAAAAGCAAACTAAGGCTTTAAAAAACCTGTTATGGCAAGAGGGTCTTTAAAACTACAGAAAGCAACATGGGCTGTAAAAGGCAAACTGTAGTCTCACAGACACTTCTGTGCCTTGGTATATTTCTCTCCCAGCTTATTAGAAGCATCACGTAACCCTTCAAAAAATCTGCGTAGCATTTTGTGTTACAAGAAATACAAGGCTGCTACCAAAACCAGCAGTCCCACATCAAATTCTCTCCCTCTGTGTAGTATAACATATGTATCCTGACATCCTCACATAGTGCGTTTTCTTGCTTATATTTCCACATAAATGGCTGCTGGTGGGGGATGGGGAGGTGAGGTGATGGCATCAGAAGGACACAGGAGAAGTTGACTACATGTTACAGTAGGAGGGAACTTGACATGGGGCTGCTGCCATTGTGGTAGCAAGTAGTTCAGCCCTCACTCCAACAGAACTTAGAACTTTTTTACCACCTTAGCACAAAACAAGCCCAGAATTTAGGGAAGAATCCAATGGTTGTCCCAGGGTTTCTGTCACAGAGTGGCTGTAAATCCAACCCTGAAATGACGACATCAGGTTTTGTGTGAATGCAACCTATACTTTTAAAACAAAAAAAATTCCTTACAGTAGCACCTTAAAGACCAACTAAGTCAGTTCTTGGTATGAGCTTTCGTGTGCATGCACACTTCTTCAGATACATGATCAATGATTTTCACCCCACAATCAACCTAACTATGAATCAATCTATGCAAGAAATACATTTTTTGGACACTACTATAAAAATACAGGATGGGCACATAGACACCACCTTATACCGTAAACCAACTGACCGACAAACATATCTACATGCCTCTAGCTACCATCCCAAACATACCAAACAGTCCATTGTATATAGCCAGGCACTACGTTACAGCCGCATCTGTTCCAACTCTACAGACAGAGACTCTCACCTAAGAGATCTACAGCAAACCTTTTTAGAACTAAAATACCCAACAGATGAAGTTAGACAACAGATCAACAGAGCCAGACTGATACCCAGAGAGAACTTGCTGCAAGACAGACCCAAAAAAGAAAATAACAGAACACCTCTAGTCATCACATACAGCTCCCAAGTTAAAACAGTACAACGCATCATCAGAGATCTACAACCTCTCCTGGACAATGACAGTTCTCTTTCTCAAGCTCTGGGAGGAAGACCTTTCATTGCCTACAGACAGCCACCCAGTCTTAAACAACTCCTAACCCACAATAATACTACAACCAGACCTAACACGGACACTGGCACCAGAGCCTGCAATAAACTCAGATGCCAACTTTGCTGCCACATACACCCGGACAACACCATTACTGGCCCCAACAACATCACACATACCATCTCGGGACTATTTAATTGCTCATCGTCTAACATTGTGTATGCCATCAAATGCCAACAGTGTCCTTCAGCTCTCTATATTGGACAAACAGGCCAGACCTTACGCCAAAGAATAAACGGACATAAATCGGACATCAGGAATCACAAGACAGAGAAACCAGTAGGAGAACACTTCAATCTCCCAGGATATTCTATACAAGATCTCAAAGTAGCTGTTTTACTACAAAGGAATTTCAGAAATAGACTGGAAAGAGAAGCTGCTGAATTACAACTTATCACCAAACTTAAAACCATGGAGAAACCTGGCCTGAACATAGACCTTGGATTCTTATCTCATTATACATGACAAAGCCATTTTTCACCTTTTCACCCCTTGCTTCTTCCTGTAAGACCTATTGCAGTCGTTAAGAGTCGTCAACAGGCTCATCACAGCTATCTGCCAATCACCCATTCCCACCAGCCTTCTGAGTAATACCCCTCCCCACCTTCTCACTATATAGAAGGGTCTGGAAACTTCTGTTTCAGTGTATCTGAAGAAGTGTGCATGCACACGAAAGCTCATACCAAGAACTGACTTAGTTGGTCTTTAAGGTGCTACTGGAAGGAATTTTTTTTGTTTTGACTAAGGCAGACCAACACGGCTACCTATCTGTAACTGGACCTATACTTTTGTTCACTCTCTTGCATATGGGACTGATCAATGCGTTGTAGCTGCATCAGACAGCCTCTTCATTTTCCAGTGGGGAATTCCTGAGCAGATAAGCTCAGACCCATATTAATAAACACATAGAACCACAGCAGAACACTTACTTGCAAAAGAGACAGGCAAAATCTTGGTTATGTTTAGCATAAAAATAAAGATTCTAACAGCAACACACACAAACCCAACAAGCAAATCAATGTTAAAAAGAGAGAATGCAGTTCACAGGAGACTGTTTCTAGATTTGACCTAGTGACAGGTTACAATAAGCCCCCTCTTTATTTACTAATTGCTCTAAGGCTTCAATTACTAGAGTTGCTAACTTCTGGCAGTTATCCGGTGCCATTTAACTGCTGTGAGACAAGCAGAAATTCATCAAGTGAAACTTTCTCTGGCATGGAAATGGGGGAGTGATGGGAAAACCTTCCACTGCTCAGTATCTGTTTGTTATGCAACTCTTAAGTTAATACAGTGGTACCTCGGGTTACAGATGCTTCAGGTTACAGACACTTCAGGTTACAGACTTCACTAACCCAGAAATAGGACCTCGGGTTAAGAAATTGCTTCAGGATGAGAACAGAAATTGCATGGCGGCAGTGGGAGGCCCCATTAGCTAAAGTGGTACCTCAGGTTAAGAACGGACCTCCAGAACGAATTACCGTAAGTTCTTAACCTGAGGTACCACTGTAAATTGCTTAACAATTAAAAGCAAAGGTGACCAAAACTTGACAAGCCTGCTAATCACATGTGCACTTAAAATATGTGCTAACATGCTACTACATACACCAGTTTGTGGGCATTCATGCGCTTGCTGTTCGGACAGTGTTTCCTTTGCCTGAGTCTCTCTTACTCTGGAGATTTGTTATTTGAAAGCTCAGTATTTTCCCCCTAAAAGTGCTAATAGACCTTCTTTGTTTGGGATGGATTTTAATGATTTAGATGTTAAGCCTGACCAATCCCAGGGGTTTTCTGGACAGATTGTAATATGCGCACACACAATAAAAACAGAAGTTAACATTTAGAACATTTATTTTAAAACTCCCACGCCATCCTTTCCCCCATTCTTTCTAATCTATTCCCACCCACTCCTACGCTCATGCCTCTCCCCAACACAAATCTCTCTCCCTGCCCACAAAGGTGGGCGGAGGGCAGCAATTTGTCCATTCCAACATAAACAACTCCACTTTTCTTCCATCTTTGATTTCTCTCCCTTCCCCTCTGATACCCATTTCCCCTCTTGCGGCAGCCCCAACATATCCCTTCTATTACCTAATGCTCCAGTTTAAGAGCTGGGTTTAGACAGTGTGGGATAAGGCAGTACGGGGTAATTTTTATTTCTTCATTCAATATTTTAATGGCCATTTTACCCTGCGTCTTATTGGATTGTTGTTGTTTCCTGTCCTAAGCTCCTGGGGTGAAGCAAGTTTGGAGGTCAAGATAAATCCAATACATTTATGTAAATGGTGGTATCATTCTTCCTATCATACCCAGTGCTTTCCATGTAACAATTTGGCCTGGTTGAGAACAGATTTTGAAGAGAACAGAAAACCCGCTAGAGCCTGTTAGTGTTTCTAAACAAGTGGTCAATCACGCAAACAAGCAGGCTCCTTCCTTTCATGGCTCCATGGCCATTTCCATGGATTAGGAATGGGAAAAGAGCGATAGAGTGTCATGGGACTTTGCAGGAAAGAATTGATCAGAAAGGGACTTTGTGGTGGAATCTAGCTGTACACCTGTACAAAATTACAGAATTGTGACTGTTTGGTATGTTGTGAACAACTATGTTCTGATCTATCCAGATCAGGCAATGTAACAAGGAAATCCTGTTTGGTGTAGTTCAATCAATTCCTTTGTCCTCAGTGGCCCATCAGACTGAAATTCAGAGTCCAGTGTTGATTTTAACTGCTGTTAGCGCAACCACATTCCAAGGATACCTGCCACCTACACTTTCCCTTTTGTTTCCTGTTTTATGTGTAACCCTATTACCTATTTGTAAGTTCCAGGAGAAAATTTGTTTAGGTCTTATGACTTTTATATATGAACATTTAAGCAGCACCAAACACCTGTTTGAAAATGGTGCCTTCTCAAATGGGAGTTTGTCCTTCTTAAAACAGATGGTCTTGAACCCTTTGTGGCCTTGGTCAGGAACTCATTTAAAGAGCAATCTGAAGAGATGGATGATTTCAGAAGCCCAAGAGAGACGGCGGGTGGGGGAGATGAAAGCCCCTTAATCCAGATTAATTATTCCTTCAAGTAATGCTTTCCTGGCTTTGAAACTGAGGGCTTGTGGCAGTGAAATACTCAGGAGTGGGGACAGATTTAAACAGTTGACCTATTATTGCTCTTTATAAGTAACTCAGTATGTAGATGGGCGGCCTATTTTGTCATTTGAAAGTAATTGAAGATGCCAGAGTCTATGAAGGGTCAGCTATGGCCTCACCACAGATCCCATGAAACCACAGTTAAAAGATCAGGGCTCCAGATCCTTCACATCTGATTTCAGCAAAGCTCTAGTCCATTGATACTTGGATTCCAAAGACATCCTATGCCCTGGTTGTAGTTTGAGAAATAGTGTGGTGTAGTGGTTGGTGTGCTGAATCAGAACTGAGGAGCTCTAGGTACAAATCCTCTTTCACCCCCAACAGCCATAAACATCGCTGCATGGTCCTGGGACAATCACATCTGCTAAGTCCAGCCTATCTGGCAGGTCTGCTGCAAGGATAAAAGAGGTGGTGAAGACACTCCAAAGAACTCTGGGTGGGATAAAAACAGAGAAGGTAAAATAAATCTAGCTAGGAATAAATATTTTGGTGGCTATTCCATAGTTCAGTGGTAGAACACTTGCTGTACACAAAGATATCTGGTTCAATCCTAGGCCTTTAACGTTTTTGGAAAAACAACAGCACAGAATAGCAGGTGTTATGAAAGATTTCTGCCAGAAGCCCTGCAGAGCTGTTGCCAGTCAGGGTAGACAACACTGGGGAAGCTTCTCCTTTTGTGTTTGCTAGCGAGACTGGATATTAAGGGACAGAGCAGGCCACCAGTTGTATACAACAAGTTTTGCTTAGCTCTGCTTCATTCCAATCCCACTTGGCCCCTCTCAATCTTTCCTCTTGTTTTACTGTTAAGTATTATGTGCTTTAAGAGAACACATTACCCTAGGCTTCCTTTCCCACATTCTCAATTAATCCAATACTTTTATGGGTTCCAAAGAGCTTTGGGGGAAAGCTTCCTGTTTGGTTCAGGGAACCTGAGTCAGGTTTTGTGATAAGCCAGGGAGGGATTAACTAAAGAGTCTGGAGTCAATATGCTCAAGTAAATGTAAGAGGAGCTTTCATCAATTTTGGAGAGCAGAAACACTAGTCAGGGTGCTGGGCAGCTGCCCCAGAAATAGGCGTGCACAATATTTCTACCCCACTCCCGTGAATATGCCCAAGACCCAGGCAGAGATTTTAAAGATTTTTTCTTATTGAAAAGTTGGCTGTTCAACTCATTGCCATGAATGAATGTTTGCAGATGTATACTGTTACATTTTTTATTTAAATGATACTACTGCATACATTCTTGAGGATTTTTGTCAACCCTGTAAGAATTCATGATTTCCTTTGGCAGGGTGTGTGAAATATTCAAATAAAAACATTATTTTCACCGAGACCATGCTCTCCCATATAAAACCATACTCGATGGTACACAGCAATGTACCTGAATATCTATATTCACACAATAAATTGTAGAGGGGGAAGAAAACCCCCAACATCATGAGGCACTGAAAAACATCTGCAATTCTAGACAAAAATGACAAAGGCACGTGCACACACACTCACAGCCCTGTGTCTGCTCCGACACACGCAATGGCCTGCCCCCATGTGGACACGCTCACTCTCACACATGCACCACGCTAATAGGAATCAGGAGCATAATTTTTCCTCTAATTACATATTCAGCACTTCTGAGAAAATGAGATTTGGGTAATTCAATTGGACTGAGAAACAGGGCTCTAATAAAATGGAATTTGTAACAATTCCACAGTTAAATTAGTTAAATGGAGAGGAAGGAGCTCTGGCAAATTGACCCCTTGCTCTCCTAACGACTAATCAGACATTTGAACCACATTGTGCTAACAAAGCCCGTGGGCTGCCGCAGAAACTGTGGGGAAGGAACAACTACAAAGCTGGGAAAGAAACGGGAGAGATCGGGTGTGTTGCTCTTGAAGGCCGCACAGAAAGGGACAGTGAAACGTACCAGCCGTGGCATTTTAAATGGAAAATTGGTCTTGACTGTGCCGGTGAAAAGAACTAGCTGCTGAAATGAGAGGGGCTGCAGCTTTCACAGAAGGAAAACAGCCCAGTCTGGTTCTTCTTCACCATGACAGAAATGTGAACTCTGGTAGGGATGGAGGGCTTGGTGATTTGGCACAAGGAAAAGAGACAACCTAGATGCCTTCTTTTTGGATTTTCATTGTTTAATTGGGGGGGGGGGAAAGACCTGGGGTACCTATTGGGGAATGGAAATCTGTACATTCTGGTGTGCACAACTGCAACATCTACAACTAGGCTTTTGACAAACCTTTTTAAGTGGAGACTTTTATTTCAGTCTGCACTGGAACTGTTTTTAAACTGCTTTTAATATGTGGAATTGTTTTCAAGTGTTTGTATTTTTTTATATATTGGATGACTTTTAATTGTTTTGTATATAAAAGCTGTGTTTTAATTGTTCATAACACTTGTTTTACCATTCTAATTGTTTTGTTTATCTTTATCATTGTACAATTTATTGTTGCAGCACACCCTGCGACCTTGCGGTGAAGGGCAGGTAGGAAATCTAATAAAACAAACAAACAAGCAAACAAACAAACAAAAACAAACAAACAAACCATCAACTCTATTCACTGGCGCCTCACTAAGGCAATTTCACTGCGCTGTCAGTGCAGGATGGTTACGTGTCACACAGTTCTCATTTAAAGAGGAATTGTTCATTTGGACAGCATTCCTGCTATTTGAGAAAAAGTGGAAGAAAGCCGCCAGGTCGCCACAGCGACAGATTTCAGATTACTCATCCCGGAGCCTATGGCAGGCAGGCAGGCAGCACCTAAGGAGACCTACAACAAGGCAGCTCACCCTCCTTTCATTGCAACTGCTTTTTGGTAACTCCAGTTATTTTTCTATAGCAAGTTGCCACTAACAACTTCTATTTCCACGCCTCTCAAAATTAGGAGGGAGGAGATTGCCATTTTCACACTACTGAATTATTTTCATCTATCCTTCCTTTTCCCTCCCTCCTTAACCCCTACCCCAGATCATTTCAAATAATGTGGGGAGAACCCATCCCACTACTCAAATGGAATATATGAAGCTCCCACTGGTCCATCTAGCCTGTGTTGTCTGCTTTGATCTGCAGCAGATCTCAAAGGTCTCGGGGAGAGGCTCTTTTCAAGCAAGTGCTACCTGAGATTATTTAGCTAGAGATTCCAGGGATTGGATCTGGGACCTCCTGCACACAAAATGTTTGCTCCTCTACCAAGCTGCGGCTCCCAGGGATTGGATCTGGGACCTCCTGCACACAAAACATTTGCTCCTCTACCAAGCTGCGGCTCCTCTGTGGAAAGATTTGTTTTCACCAACTTTCACTGCACATCCAATCCACCTGTCTGTCCATTATGGTCTGCCACGAAGTGAGTGGACAATTAGGCTTCCACTGGGAGCTATATGAAGACCTGCACGACAGTGAGGTCAGTGCCAGGTTGGTCAAGACAGATGCATCTTTTTTTATAGTTAAAGCTATGGTTTCCCCAGTAGTGATGCATGGAAGTGAGAGCTGGACCATAAAAAAAAGCTGACCGCTGAAGACTTGATGCTTTTGAATTATGCTGCTGGAGGAGACTCTTGAGAGTCCCATGGACTGCAAGAAGATCAAACCTCTTCATTCTGAAGGAAATCAGCCCTGAATGCTCACTGGAAGGACAGATCCTGAATCTGAGGCTCCAATACTTTGGCCACCTCATGAGAAGAGAAGACTCCCTGGAAAAGACCCTGATGTTGGGAAAGATTGAGGGCACAAGGAGAAGGGGACGACAGAGGACGAGATGGTTGGACAGTGTTCTTGAAGCTACCAGCATGAGTGTGACCAAACTGCGGGAGGCAGTGGAAGATAGGAGTGCCTGGCGTGCTCTGGTCCAGGGGATCACGAAGAGTCGGACACGACTAAACAACTAAACGGCAACAAGGCTGCTCTGGAGGTGCCGTCATCATGGCCAGTAACTCTTTCTCTCCAAGGGTCAAGTTTGAGGGAGTAGGAATCCTGCCAATCCTTAGAGCAGTTTTGCACTTAAAAAAATGAATCCCTTTTTAACTAACAAAGTGATAAATATCAAGACACACAGCACATTTAACAATAAAACAAAAAGGCAGATAGCCCACTGGAAACATGGAGCAGGTTCGAGTCTGAAAACTTGGGCCAGTGTTTGGTTCACAGTAACGGAAGATGTACATCTTCCTAATCAATAGACAGGTGAGCTCTACTATTATATTGCGTCTGTCTTCACACTTGGAACCCCAGAAATCTCCATACCTGTGTAATGTCAGGTACACAGGGGATGCAGAGATAATTTGTTCCCAACAATCTAAATGGCATTAATAACCAACAACAGCAAAACACTGAATTTCACTTGTTCAAATCAATGCTTCATAGAAACAGAAGAGTGCACCTAAGTTTGAATGTGGTAAAAATATTTTTTAAAAAATTATTAAAGAAAGACCTGAAAAGTCATGGCTGAGGGGAATTGGAAGAGAGCAAACATATATACAACAGACTTTGCTTATACTAAATGCTCACTTCCTTAGACTGTGTGAAAGGTTTAGGGGGCAACTTCCATCGAAGCATGCATGCCTCCATCATTCTGAACCTAAAATGTATGTATTCCATTTGCTTTGGCCGATCTTGAGCAAATTAATTCTACTTCTACACACTTGCACATGCGTTCCAAACCGAATAGAATAAACATAGATTGTGGTGATATGACGTTCTAACAGCACAGACAACTCAAGAAACCCCAGGCTGTACCTTCCTCACATATGAGCAAATGTTTTGCCCAGACCACCTCGGTGAGTGAGGCAGCACGAAGATCTTGGCCAGCAGCACCGGAAATTGCCAAAAGGAGGGGGCTTCAAGAGCCAGTTTCAGAGAAGGCTGCAGCCAACCTCTCAAAGGAGAGCAACTGCTGTTGGGAGATTCATAGGGCTTGGCTTGGCTGGATAGGCAGTGTGCAGGACCTGCTCAATCTCCACTGGAGAACGAGGTGCTTGATACGTCCCTCCGAGTCCCCACACTTTGTGGTGCATCAGCAGTGAGAGGAAGGCGGGGAGGGAGGGTGCACAAGGCCACAGCATCTCTGATCCATCACCCTGGCAGCGCTGATTGGAAAGGAGAGGGGATCGATATGGAGCGAGAAGGTGTCGGCGTCAGGGATTCGTGGCTGTCAGGGCCTCTGAACGGGCCGGTGAGGGCTGGGGAAAGCGCTCTGGCTCTGCAAGGTGGGAAAGTGCTGAAGTGGCCACTTGCAAAGGGTGGGCGAGTAATAGAATCAGGTTATAGCAATAGTGCAGTGAGTGTGCTAGGCATTGTTTGTAGGGCGGGGGGGGGGGGGGAACTGTCTCAGTATTTGCAGTGGGAGGCAGGCTGTAAAAAATGGGGGTGGGGAGGTCTGGGTTTCTTAAAAGCTGGGGTGGGATGGCCCCAGGTCAGAGGTCTCTCCTTTTGTATGTACAGTGGTACCTTGGGTTAAGAACTTAATTCATTCCGGAGGTCCGTTCTTAACCTGAAACTGTTCTTAACCTGAAGCACCACTTTAGCTAATGGGGCCTCCTGCTGCTGCCACGCCGCCAGAGCATGATTTCTGTTCTCATCCTCAAGCAAAGTTCTTAACCCGAGGTACTATTTCTGGATTAGCGGAGTCTGTAACCTGAAGCGTCTGTAACCCGAGGTACCACTGTATCGCTCTGCTGTAGCTTGCCCAGTGAGAAGGTAGCAAAGGCCACCTAGCAGAAATATCTGGGCATGAGTGAATGTCTCTGTGGAGCCATGGCCAAGAAATGCATGCATTCTCACAATCTCTTGCACACCGAACAATGTCTCACAATTGCCCTTTTAAAAAAAATCTCACGGCTGACCCACCCACTCTCCATACAACATCGCAAAGAACTCCATGGTGGCTAAAACATCCAGCAGATACAGATGCATGAAGCTATAGCCCTTGATCTGCATTATCTACACCAGAGATGAATGCATCCATTGGGAACTAAAACCACTGCATTCAGAGGTGTTTCTGATGTTACAGGAGAAGACCAAATAACACAAGAAGTCCATAGTATAACACTCAGCTGTGAGATGAGTTTGGCTTTGCAAATGACATACATACCACCAAACTGGACAGTGGCCCACTCATAATTCCCACCCCCCTTCTCTTTCATTTGAGGTAGAGCGCCGGCATTTTAATTCATCTGTTTATTTATTCCTTACTGACGAGCGCTGCAAGAAGGCATCACTGTCTGTTCTGCCCTGTATTCATTGTATGCAGCCCTGTTTCTGGACTGCTGCAGTTTGTCTTATGCCAAAAGCTATGCTATTTGTCTTGCTATGTGCCGTGCCGAAATTATGTAAATCACATAAACTATGTTGTTGTTGTGCACGACATTCATTTCAATGCAAGGAAAACAATGCAAGAGTTTTTTGGGGGGCGGAGGGGGGACATAATAAATTACATGTTGTTTGTGGACTGAAAACAGCAGCAACATTGAATGCAGATTGTATTTGTAGGATTGATTTCCATTTCGGACATGAGACAAATAAGCCAACATCGGCAATTTTGCTCCCGTTTCCATAGGAAGTCTCTAGCATCCCTATTACAGTGGTACCTCGGGTTACATACGCTTCAGGTTACATACGCGTCAGGTTACAGACTCCACTAACCCAGAAATAGTACCTCGGGTTAAGAACTTTGCTTCAGGATGAGAACAGAAATTGTGCTCCAGCGGCGCGGCAGCAATGGGAGGCCCCATTAGCTAAAGTGGTGCTTCAGGTTAAGAACAGTTTCAGGTTAAGAACGGACCTCCGGAACGAATTAAGTACTTAACCTGAGGTACCACTGTACTGACCACCAATAAACACAATATGAAACTTTTTTTTTTTTAAACCCCTGCTCTGGTGCTGGGTGTGAGAGAGAGATTAGTTGGCAACCTCAAGAGAAAAAAGCCAATCAGAACTGTTTCTACACCGAAAAAGCAAACCTGCCCCTGCCCCAGCTGAATGCTGGGGAAGAGCAGGTTTGGACTGATTTTAGCCAGGGTACTTCCAGAGTGGCTCCACTGATCTAATTTTTTTTAAAAAAAATGTTTCTGGTATCTCCACCCTACATTCCCTTATTTATCTTTTGAGAACAAATATAGCAGAAGAACCAGGAGAAGTGGGATTTTTTTAAATGCTGGAGAGGCTCGAAACAGGGGTAAAGACTGTGGTGGGTGCGGGCAGGCACAAACTTGCCTTGGGGCAAATGAAGAGAGTGGATATGTTAGAGATCTCATGTAGGCAGCATCCCAGGGCAGCCAGAGAAATCAATGGGCTTCACTCTTAACCTTCGCACTGAAGGCTACACTCCAGCCGGACAAAGGTCAGAGAGTTTCTATACCACATTTATGCCTCTCGCTATCTGAGAAAGAACGAAAGTTGCCATAGTTCCAAGGGCACATTCCAGCCTGGCAAAAGCATTTGAGGAGGGCACAGAACATAGCAGTTGATAGTTGGGAGAGGGCCTGGGGAGATTCCTGAGGGAATTCTGGAGGGCCACATTCAGCCTCCCCCCCCCTCCGACTACTATAAGGAAGGGTTAGGGAGGGAGATCTAGGCCCTGGGGCAAAAGAAGCAGGGTTGGTCCTCATGGACCCAGTGGCTGGTATGGGCCTGTGCAGTGTGTATGTTCACGCAGGTGGAGAAAATTGGAAAAAGTGGAAATTTCTCACAGACATAGCTGACAAGAAGAGCACCAGGGAGGCAGCCCTGCACCCTCCTCAATCACACGCAGCCGCTGCCTTTGTTTCCAGATCCAGGACAACCACATTGTGATATTCATCAGGTTAAGATTTCATAAGAAAGAAACCGGGAGTAGGGGCTCAGAATGCAAGGAAATGCTGAGTTTCATTTGCAGGCTAATTAGACTAATTAACTCTAATTAACTCACCGCAACATGCAGTTCCCAAACCAACATGCTGGCTCATTCTATTTCTTTATTCCTCTTATCCCTTACAGAACAGCTTATTTTGGGGCGGTGTGTGTGTGTGTGTGGGGGAGGGTAGGGAAAACAACTCTGGCCTAACCACTCACCCTAGTAATGCTTCTTTCCCCTCAAATCTAAAAGTGTGGGTAATGCAGACAGTTGTTGGGAAAACCACCCCCAGCCCGTGTGAGAAATAACTGGGTTGGGGAAGCCATACCCTCCAACATTTCTCCAACGGAAATAGGAAAAGCAGACATTCCAGGATCAAATAGGAAACTGGGACGGCTTTTGTAAACCCAGGACTGTCCCTGGAAAATAGGGACACTTGGAGGGTCTGGGAGAAGTGCAGTGCCAGCCTATCACCTTATACTGTAGTCCATGAATGGAACATCCATTTGCTTTCCCAGAAGCCTTTTCTTCCCAAGGCCCCACTTCCTGGCTCACAGGAACTTTGCTGCATGCTGCTGGATACGCCTCATTCCTGTTCTTTTGCATTAAGGATCAGGCATCGTAAGGAACTGTAAACAGCCCGACATACCTCTGTCTAGGGACGCTGTACCTTTAAAAAAATGTAGTCGACAACCTGTGTACTATAATTGATAGTGCACTGGACTTGGACTGGGGGGAGGCATGAATTGATTTCTGATGGCAGAACCTCATGTACGTTCCCTTGAGTGCAAGAAGAGCAGGATACCAATGCAATAAATAAACTTGTGTGTCAGTTCATTTTGAGAACTCTTAACTTTTGATTACCGGTTTGTGACATTTTAGTTAATCCTATTATTGGTCTGCTTTGGCTTTTGTTCATTTCAGGAATACACCTTAGGCACACTGTGACCCTGGAGTGAAACTTGCTAGACCAGATGCTGATCAAACCATGTACTTTTATTTATATTTCCAGGAGGCCCTTCTTCTGCCCAAAGGCCTTCAAAATGACTTCGAAGGCAAAAGACAAACGATACCTTCCACAAGAAATACATATCAAAGTGACAACAGCCCCACCCACCCCCATCACTGAGCAAACAGTGCCACAAAATACAAAAATTAAAAGCCAGAGAAGCAAGCCCAGTGAAATATCAATGGTACTTATAGGTTGATAGAAGTCCTGTGATGTGGGTGACAAACACATCCTCGGAGAAGGGATTTCCACAACTGAGGGACCACTACTGAAAAGGCCCTGTCCCTCGCCACTGTCAGCCAAAGCTCTGACAGTGCAGGGGTGAAACATCAGTGTATCTGTAACATTCTTTAGAAGTACAGTGTTAGCTCGGGTTACAGACGCTTCAGGTTACAGACGCTTCAGGTTACAAACTCCGCTAACCCAGAAATAGTACCTCGGGTTAAGAACTTTGCTTCAGGATGAGAACAGAAATCATGCTCCGGCGGTGCGGCGGAAGCAGGAGGCCCTATTAGCTAAAGTGGTGCTTCAGGTTAAGAACAGTTTCAGGTTAAGAACAGGCCTCCAGAACGAATTAAGTTCTTAACCCAAGGTACCACTGTAAAGAAAGAAAAAATTCTTAGGAACTATCACAGTTAAATAAGAATAGTAGAATACCTCTATAAAACCACAATTATTATTTTTAAAATAAAAACCAAACCCATAGGAATAAAACACAAATCAGAAAGCATAATAAAGTAAGCCGGGAGATGTTTGGAAAGACCCAGGAAAAGATCAAGGTCTTTACCTAGGGCCGTGAAGACATTGAAGCAGGAGCAAGGTGAGCTTCCTTGAGCATTCGGAGGCTGGTACACACCAATGGCATAACCATCTTCTCCCTTATTGTTACCTGCTTCACTCTGAAGGGGTGGGGCATCTGGAAATGAGCCGCTGAAGATCACTTCAGTGCGCCACCAAAATGCAAGTGGGGAAAGATTCAGGGATCCAGGTCCCTAGCAGTACAGGGCTTTAAAAGAAAAGCATCAGGTATTTTGATTTGTGCTTTGAAACAGGCCTGCAAAGGCATGCTGTTCAGGGCCCTGTGTGTGATAGAGGAAGGCCTGGGTCCTTAAATGCTGGCCTAATCATGTATATAGCAGGGGGTGCGATTTAAAGGGCAGAAGCGGGTGCGTGACTAACAAGTGCTGAAACCTCCCCTCCCTGTACATTCGCTATAGAGAGAACTAGATTAGACTTGGCTTGTGTCGCATTTGCTAAAAAGTTTATCCACAACTGGTTAATTAGCAGATTAATCAATTAAAGCTTTAGTTGTTTAATCTGTAAGGACAAATTTTAATTAGTGAGGCTGCATGTTGAGGGCCTGCATTTTTTTTTAAGAGTCTATTTTGGTTCTGGTGCGACTCAGGAATGGCCCTGCTACCATCAGGTGTATAGAGAGGTGGCTGCCGCTAGCAGCTAACTATGGGTGTCATGAAAGGGCAACAAACTGTTGGTTATTTGTTTAGTTATTATTGTATTTTTACTGCCAGGGAGGGGGAGAGGTACTTGCTGGACTTCCTGCCTCAAATGCCCATGTAACTTAACTGGCCTTGAATGAGATGCACCTTGACTTGGACTGGGGCAATGGACTGCTTCGCCTCAGGCAGCAAAAATGTTTGGGCCAGTTCCTATGAGTCACAGGGAAGGAAGGAAACATTCAGGGCAGGCTCTCCTCTTCTAACAATTGATTGGCGGCTTTTGTTTGTTAAACTGTAAGTTGTCTCACACCTTGCAATTTCTCAATCAGCACTGGTATTGATGTTGTGAAATTATGCAATTTTTTTAATTAAAAAAAATAGTCAGCTAAAAGGGGATGATTAATCTAAAGTTATTTAAGTGGCAGACCACACTCAAAATAATGGGTGTGATTCACTTAAATAGCTCCACCAGTGGAAGCCCTGCACAAGGACTTCTGCTTGCACAAGAGAACTACCCTCCCCCCATGACTTCACCCCACACCCCCCAAAATTGACTTTGGAGGGGTCAAGAGAACTCCCAGAACACTGCATATGGGGAGGAGAGCGGCAGATCATTCTGTCCGGCAAGCTGAAATGTTTGTGCAGACAAAACATTTGTCACAGTGTGATGTTGAATGTTACCCAACTCGCACACAGTGTTGAGTGGCACGGCTAGAAAAACCCTTTGAGCACTAAGAAAAAGTGTGATATAAATATCAAACTATTTTATTATTTACTGTTGTGGCTGGGCTGTGGAGGCATCAGATTCCAGAAGCCGTTCAGCTGGAGATTTAATGCTTAGCGTTCCTCATGACCCTGCAAGAGGATGACTGCAATCCCATTTACTGCTATCACCTGTTTGAAAGCAGAGAATAACCCCCATACAGGCAAACGAAATTAGCAAATTAGCTAAGATGTACAAATCAAAGTCTAATATGTGCTGGAAATGTAAAGAAAAAGAGAGTACTTTTTATCGTATGTGGTGGTCATGTGAGATGATAAAAGACTTCTGGGAAATGATATATAATGAACTGGAAAAAATGTTGAAAACCACTTTTCCTAAGAAACCAAAAGCTTTTCTTTTAGGTATTATAGAACCAGAGATCCCGAAGGAACCAGACAAAACTATTTATGTATGCGACCACGGCTGCGCGGACTCTCTTAGCTCAGAAATGGAAAAATGGTACAACTCCGACCAAAGAAGAGTGGCAAACAAAATTGATGAACTATGCTGAGATGGCAAAACTTACAGGAAGAATTAGAAACCATGAAAAGGAGGTATTTAATAAAGAATGGGGGGAAGTTTATAATTTATTTGAAAACCTACTACATGCAAACTTGCAAACAACTTCATACATTGACAGTATTGACCGAAAACTTGTGGTAAAAATTTGAACTATGGATTGACAAAGGATTTATAAAAAAAAGAGTTATGCTAGAGATGCAGAGGGGAAAATCATTACATTAAGATCCACAGTGGGGGGGGGGGAGTCAGAAGGGATTATATGTTTATTTTTTAATTCATTTGTTTATGTAAATGCAAAAATAAAATTTATATAGGCAATTGAAAGCAACACTGAAGGCGCAAGGGCCTTTGTGTTTTCTGGCATTATATGATTATTACAAATCAATGCTTCCAAGCCTAAAGCTAGGCAAGGAAAGTGGGAGCATTCTGCAAGCTATGGGTCAAATGCCAAATGGAGAGGAAGCAGTGATGAGCACCGAAATAAACTGCAAAGCCAGTTCCTGGGTTTCTGGGATTTTTTATGGTGGTACCAGATGCTAGAGCAAGATATCTGGGCATTTTTTTTTAAAAAAGCTGCTTCCCTGAATCTTCTGCTCTAGCCTGGACTGTGCTAGGAATTGCTTAAATCCTCTTCCCCTAGTACCTATCTGAGTTGGGCTTACATATAATCTCTAACATCACCCCCTGGTCTCTTTCAGGCCCCTAAGCGCCCCCTTAGCAACTGACTGGTTCTAACATTAGTCCTACCACTGAGGCTGCTCCCCAGACTTGCTCTTCAGACTCCCTTTTCCTGCCAAATATTGCCTCATTCCTTGTAGAAGGTGCTGAATGCCAGGGATTACATTCTTGCAGGATATGATCCAAACTCATCCAGAGGCTTGGATTGCATCCTGCTGATTCAGTGCAAACTCCATCAGTAATGGATGTGCATCTCCGATACAGCAAGAAGGTGGCTCAGAGCTGGCTCAGCCTCTCCAGAGATGGCATAGCCAAGAGCCAGCTGGACCTCTCTGGATTCACTGAGAGACTTGGCAGAGAGGAACCAAGACTATGACATAGTTGTGGGGTGGGGTGGGGGTGGGGGTGGGCTTTAAATGGACTGGGACATTCCTGTGAACTGCACCTCCATCAGTTTCCTGATGCACTTTGCCAGCTGTCCCGGTTGCTTGTATTTGCCACAACTACTTTGTCTCCAGAATATTTGCACCGCAACGCAAACTGAGAAAATAAAAGGATGCAAAGCCTGCTGCACCAGATGCTTTTCCAGAACAACCAAATAGGCAAGTACTACAGGAGGAAAGGAAGGGGCCCATGGAGCTGTATGGACTGAGAATGCTCCTCTGGACAAAATCTAGTATCCTCCTACAGAATCTGATTCTAACAGTGTTTTTGAGAGTGCCATAAATTGAGAGGAAACTGGACTCAAACCTGCCTGGAATCCCAACCTGGATGAATGCAGTTACTTACAAAAAGCACTATTTTTCTATTATATATTCCTGTTGATAACAGGACATCTAAAAGATCTAGTGGTGGGCTGTCTATATTCTTTCCTCAAGTCTCTTTGCTCACCAATGATTACAAAAGCTTGCACATAACTAGCGTAGGGAAAGGCTGTCTCCAGTATGTAGACAGGTAGGCCTTCCATTGTGGAGAGAGGCAATTATAGAAAGCCAGTCCCTGCAATTACCCATGCCTTAAATTTGGGTGTGGGACGCAGGTGGCGCTGTGGGTTAAAGCCTCAGCGCCTAGGACTTGCCGATCGAAAGGTCGGCGGTTCGAATCCCTGCGGCGGGGTGCGCTCCCGCTGCTTGGTCCCAGCGCCTGCCAACCTAGCAGTTTGAAAGCACCTCCGGGTGCAAGTAGATAAATAGGGACCGCTTACTAGCGGGAAGGTAAACGGCGTTTCCGTGTGCTGCGCTGGCTCGCCAGATGCAGCTTTGTCACGCTGGCCACGTGACCCGGAAGTGTCTCCGGACAGCGCTGGCCCCTGGCCTCTTGAGTGAGATGGGCGCACAACCCCAGAGTCTGTCAAGACTGGCCCGTACGGGCAGGGGTACCTTTACCTTTACCTTTACTTAAATTTGGGTACTGGTGGCACAGGGAATGTTCTGTTAGACTTGGGAGGAGGGCACAGTGAAAAGAAATATTCTTTCCCTGCACAAAACCTTCTGTCAGGAAGGATTCAACCACATACTATAACTGTGGATTTGCACATCTAAAGTAAATTAAAGCACCCCTTGTCATTGTAGTGCAACAAAATCACTTTAGAAAATTGACTTTTTGTGGTTTGTGAAGGGATGTGGAAGTGCATTCAAAATTGCGGGATGGATGCATGACAAAAGGGGAGACATGTAAACATCCCACAATCAAATCAGGATGAATGCTCATTGCACATAACTCTGTCCCACAAGCAAATCAGAAGAACAAAAGCTATGGGAAGTCAAATATAATGTAACCTCCGCCTAACATAACACCACATAACACCAATTTTGAAAGACCTACATTGGCTCCCAGTATGTTTCCGAGCACAATTCAAAGTGTTGGTGTTGACCTTTAAAACCCTAAACGGCCTCGGCCCAGTATACCTGAAGGAGTGTCTCTATCCCATCGTTCTGCCCGGAGGGTCCAGCACCGAGGGCCTTCTGGCGGTTCCCTCACTGTTAGAAGCAAAGCTACAGGGAACCAGGCAGAAGACCTTCTCGGTAGTGGAGCCCGCCCTGTTGAACGCCCTCCCATCAGATGTCAAAGAGATAAACAACTACCTGACATTTAGAAGACATCTGAAGGCAGTCCTGTTCAGGGAAGTTTTTAATGTGTGACATTTTAATGTATTTTTAATCTTTGTTGGAAGCTGCCCAGAGTGGCTGGGGAAACCTAGCCAGATGGGCGGGGTACAAATAAATTATTATTATTATTATTATTATTATTATTATTATTATTATTAAGCTCTTTGCAAGCATTATGAGGGCAAATACTCAACAAATTAGTTTCCTGGAGGGGCCCTAAGCCACTTTAGGGCAGGGAACAGAAGGGAAGGTTAACCTAAATTGCGGCGGGTTGTTGCTATGGCTTCATCGGGGTGAGTATAGGGCTGTGTGTGTGTGTGTGTGTGTGTGTGTGTGTGTGTATGCCTCCCTCTCCCACTCTGAAGTGAAGCTGTTGTGCCTGTGGTACAGGCAAGCGGTGAGGCTGGGTCTTTCCTTCCAATTCACACACTGCTGAGATGGCAGCTCTCACAAGCTTGGTGAGCCCCAGGTCTTCCCATCTGAGGCCTGGCCCACCAAGCTGCTCGTGACTGTGTGCTGCTGGAGCTCTATGAGGCCGGCCTGGGTGAGGAGCTACGATCACTGCAATGCGAACAGAGGTGTGTGGCGGGGGAGTCCACTCCCATCCCTTGCACTGCTGTGATGGAAGATTGGCTGAACCGCTGAGCAGAGAAGGGTTGGAAAAAAACCCTTCCCTATTCAGGGCTGCCTTCAGATGTCTTCTATAGGTTGTATAGTTACTTATCTCCTTGGCTCGGGGGGGTCACATAACTCCATACCACCCAACATTTCTCTGATGAAAATAGGGACGTCCTAAGGGAAAGCGAGGCATTCCAGGATCAAATCAGAAACTGGGATGGCTTCTGTAAATCTGGGACTGTCCCTGGGAAATAGGGACTCTTGGAGGGTCTGCAGACTGGCTCAGTTGAATCACCTCTATGTTTTCTGCTGCAGGGCCTGGCTCCCTACTGTTCCCTTTCCTTCTAAAGAGAAGCCGCGCCAGGGACAGAAGACGCCAAGGCTCCTATTTCCCCCTAGCCACCTAGGTGTGCACATATTAGAAGTTCATTGTGACTAGGAGACATCAGTACCAAACTGACCCACCCACAGATAAGGTGTCTTGGTGCAGACCTTAATCTTCAGCTCTGGGAATTTATACAAATGCGCTCCCCACATGCACTAGGAACTCTACACTGGCTGCTATAACTTATCAGGCTGCACAGTATTTCCTGATTTAATTGCTCTTCTTTACTAATATGAACAAGGCATGAAATCAAAAAACTTCCATCAGCAGAAACAGAATATTATGTTGGCAAACATTACCCGGCAGCGTTAGCCCTTCTGGGATGCTGCTCATGGCGAGGGTGTAAACTCTGGAGGTTTCTTCTTTCCTCCAAATTCAGAGATGGGATGTGTGAGCATGATGATGGTGATGATAAAGATGATGGGGAGAATAAGATCGCAGGGCGGTTCCCAGTTAAAGCAACACACCAGCACTGCCGCAAACTCCTGTCCCTCGGCCCCAACTCAATTCCACCTATAAAGCAAATGCTGCAAAGGAGCAAAACGACTTGACTGATGCCAAAGGGGAGCCAGTAAAAATGAGGATTTGCACAAGGGTAGGGTCTTCTCTGAATTTGTCTATGAGATTAGGGTTGCATATCGGAGAAGGCAGGGGTGCTGAATTTATTTCATTCTGGGCAAGCAACCTTGAGCTGTGAAAGCTTGGGTGAAAAACAAACAAACCTTAAATCTAAGTGTGTCCGAGTCAGTGCCTGTATATTTGAATTTGCAGAAGACTTCTGATGCTGGTTTGGGAAGTTTCCGGCTCTGTGAGCATGCCTATATAGACCGCACTCTATGAGCTTATACAACAATATGCTGTGTACAAACACCGGGATGTGTGAAATTGTATGGAGTCAGCGGCTTATGTGTTCATGTGCAGGAGCCAAACAGCATCAGTATTTGTAACTTTAAGTGATGATATGGAAAAATAAAAATAAAACACACATTTGTGTTAGCCTGAGTGAGATGTGTTTACACACATGCGCGGAATGTGCCCACCATCGCAATTCTTCTTCTATATATGTAAGAAACCTTCCTGTGATTAAGCAAGAAGTGCTAAATAACCAACAACCCCCATTTAATCTACTCCCTCTCTCTTTCTCTCTCCTTCCCTCCCTTTCTGCTGTGTTTCCACTATCTCTTTATTAGGGGGAAACTGGTTTGCAACACAAACTGAAAAGACAGCAGTGACAAAATCAGTTAGCAAATGCTTCTATATTAACACATTTTCAATAATTTGTCGTTGTCCCCCCAACAAATCGTTGGTGGAAAAATATTTCCTTCAGCCCAGCTGTGCCTGCTACCCAAACACTGATTCCTGGGCTGAGGGCCTGGGGAGCAGAGTGTATCCCAGCTAGGCTGTGATTGTCAAAAGTAAAGAAAAATGAAAGGGGTGAAGAGGCAGCAGGAAGGATAGATAAATAAAAAAGGATTTCACTTGCAACAATGTGGTTAGTGATGAAGGAACATTTATTCTCTAGAGATGTTTAACCTGACGACATCGTTTTTTCTCCTCTAAGCTGCCTTTAAGCTACAGCAATTTTCTGTTCAGGAAGGCCCTGTCATTTCGGAGACGCACACCGCTTGGGGTGACCCAAAAGCTTTGCGGGATCCTCAGCTTCCTTCAGACTTCAAACAACATGTGGCGGCATGTGATGCGAGTGTAAATTTTAACAGCAGCTTTGACCCACTCTGCAAATTAGCGCACATTAATCGAGTCACCCGTCGGCTACAGAATCTGCTGTACACATTGCTGGATATCCAGGGTGCTTCATAGTACTGTAGAGCTTGCACCAACTGGGGCAAGGAAGAAGTCTGCCTGCTGCAGAAGCACTGAGGATCCTACCCTCCCCAATTACGCCAAGGGCTGTTTCAAAGCACCAAGCGACTCAGCAGGATGATCACAATCTTTGCCGATTATGCTGCACTGAGAAAAGGATGCCACAATGCTAGCAAGCCCTTTCAGATAGCTTTGCCAGCCTTTTTTCTTTCCCCACTAAAGTTATATCTGACTAAGCTGAGCCACAATCTTGTATCTCACCCCTGCACTCCACACCCTTTAAAAAAAATATTACACAATGGAAGTCATTAGAGCAACCTCTTTCTTCCTCCCAACACCATACTACTTAGACCCAGTAGGAAAAGATAGTGAAGCTGGTGGTTTCTGCATGCCTGGCAAGTATACACCATGCAGAGGAACAGAGGAGTTCCTGAGGGGCAGCTGGGACATTGGCCATGGCTGCCTGTGGCAACTGCAGGAAGCAGTCCACCGCTAGCCCCCAGTGCCTAGGAGGGAGTTGGCGCCTCCCAGGCTCTTGGCTAGTCATCGTTCTCCAAACAAATTGTTTTTGGAGACACACAAAGAAATGTTAATATGCTCCAAACAAGCCCAAGAATGGACATGTAACAAGGGTGTCCTTTCTAATGAAACCGAAACAAGAGGCAAATCCTGCCTTTGACTCTGGTCATATCCTTTCAAGAAATAACTGGTTACCAGGCATGCGTGTGTATATGTGTGTGCATGGAATTATGGGTTCTGATACCATTTTCCATGGGTGGACTCAAGCTTCCTTTTTAGGATGGAAGAAATATGCAAGCCAACATGAGTAGTGGCTAAATTTTATAAACACGCAGGTAAACATTAGTTCAAAATTATATGTGTGTAAGCAGGTAATCACAAAAGCATTGTGCAAAGTATTTAATATGAGAATCCGACTCCTTTGACTTGTTCAGTTGTTATTCTCTCGGTGTGAAAATAACAGTAATTGTGTGGGTCACCTTGTGTTGCTGGATGAGCAAAACGCAATAATTTCGCGTATAAGGGATTAATTAATATTAAAGCAATTCAACTAAAACTTTGGCTTTACTTGGGACTGAATAAATCAAACTTAATGAGCCAAATGTTCAAATTTTATTTGGGCAGTGGTAACACCCAATTTGTTTCATCCCCGCCATTTACAAGTGGCATTCACTGCCAAAAGAATCTGGAAATTCTCATCGGCATCCAGCCTGGTCATTAAGACACACAATAATAACCCTCAGCATCAGCTATAAAACCCAACATTTCCTAGCTATTTCTACACAAACACACAGGCACCATCAATTTATTTTAAACAGATTTCATTATACGTGTGCAATAGATACATACACAAACATATATGCGCAGATGTCTGTTTTAAAGATTTGCTATTTATGTCGTTCCACGCCTGTTTCTTATCTGCACACACAGGGGAATTCCCTCTATCTGAACCTCAGTTTTCTAAAGTTTCCTGTTAATTGACTCCATTTTGTATTCTCCTAATATGCCGTATAAGAATTATAACTCTTGATAGTATAAATCATGTAAGTATCTGGGTCCCTTCACTTCTAAAATGATCCAGTAAAGTAATATATTACACACACTTTTTTTTTTGCATACATTCATTCAGAGGCACACCAGGAGTGTCAAGCGATAAACAACTGAGAGGACTATTGAAGGAGAAGCTGGGTTTTTAAAAATATTGCTTCCAATCTTTAAGTTCAGAAAGAGATGCTTTGAACACTTAATGGGCCTGTGGGAGAAAAGAGTGTCACTAGAGATTGTATCAGCGGTCCCTATTGCATTTAACATGTGAACTTATACACAGATGTTAAAAATGCATGAATACAGCTGTGTTATGACAAAGCATTTTAGTGACGTCACCATTGAAACTGAAGCGAAATGTTTAGTTTTTTACTTATGGTTGATGAATCTTGATTAAAGAAAAAATACCTTGCAAAATTAATGGGCCTAAAGCTCATGGTCACTGCTACACCGTGTTAGAACAATGGTCCATCTAACTTAATATCCTGCCTTGATTAATGTAAAAAGTACTGTTTGATTCTAAGGAACCAATGGAACAATTATGGAGTGACAGAAATCGGCAGGAACAATCCTACTCTACCTAGCTGATGGATTTGAAGCACCAATAATGGGTAGCAAATTGTCGCATTATTTAATTATTATGGGTGACAGAAGGGAAGGCACTTTCTATCCTAGGTACCAAAACATCTTGAGCTGGCCCTGAAATAGTGCCATCCTGCTGTCCACACCCAGTCTCTTCTGCAAATCAAGATGGAGAGTTAGAGATAAAGTGATTGCTGTTGTGTACCCTGGACTGTCTATTGACCAGTATCTGCTGGTGGGCCTGCATAGCATGGTTTAGGCAATCAATTATTGAAATGCAAGTTTTCTACCTGTCTGGGAAGGTTTGTTTATATATGCCCTGCTCCCTGGAGAGTTTTCAGGCAGTCTACTAAGCACAAAATGTGGTTCTTGCCTCCTTTAAAATATTAGACAACAGGGCTTGTAAGTGTGCTCTGCCCAAGCCTGGACCAAAACTGGACCATGAGATAAGGGCAAACATGGTGAGGACCTCACACTCAGTCACCATAGCACACCCATCTAGGCCTTAAAAGGATCCAACTGTGGAACAAATTGGGGGCAGGATATGATCAATTACATCATGAACTGCATCGTCTGCATAAGTCCATCCTCCAGTCCCAGTTCTTCTTTTTAAAAATACTATTTAAAACTAATAGGAACTTCAGGCACCGATCATCAACTTCTGCCAAAGATAGGAGGAGAAAAAAAATGGGCTAAAGCCCCAAACAAAACAGAACAACCGCCCCAAAAGCTAATCCTTCTACACAGCATCTAAAAAATCTGCAACCAAAGTGTGAGAGACTTGGAAAAATCAAAGAGGGAATGAGGGAGGCCGAATAAAAGCAAAGAGGCTGGAGAAAGGGCTAGGAAAATGAATCTGTTGAGTGAAACCTCTCCTTCTCCTAAATTCCTCTGTGCCGGTGTTGTGGGCTCTAGCCACTCATTTAATGATCTTGTTCGCAATATTTCTTTGCCCAGTCTAAGGGAAATGCAATAAGCACCAGGCTAAACGTGTCCATGCAGCTTTGCTGAAGAGTTAGCAGGCTGAAGTGCTACGCAGTGCGACCAAAAGCAGAAGCCCAAAGGGATTCCACTAAGAGAATATCCTCTCTGTTTTAATCATCTTAGCCCAGACTGTCTTGTAGTTCAAAACAAGAGAGATTCCCCCAGTGTTCCCCTCAAGCATTCATAAATCCCTCATGCAGCTGATTGGAACGGAGGGATGTATTCTGAACGAGTTAGTCTTCTTTTTTCTTCAGGGATTCCCAAGCACAAGGAGGAAAACACTGAAACCCCCAAATCTCATTTTCTCTCTCTCTCAGACTGCTGGGCATTCCATTCTAGTTCTCTATCCCTGACCTACACATCCGAAGCGCAGAGAGCCCTATGTTTCAAAGGACCCCTTTCTTCTGGACAGTGCTATAAGGAAGAAGCAGCCACCTCACTCTGCAAAACTTGAGCAAGTCCTGGACCTGAGCTGTCTTGTCACTGCAGCTTCACAATGCCTTCCCTACAGATCCTTTGAAGAATTAAAACCAAATAACAGCTGCCTCCTTTCTCTTGACTAAGACCTTGGAACAAACCAGCAAGAGACCCCTTTGCCCCCCACCAAGGTGGTTGGCCTCATAGGCCACTTAATGCCAGTGGTTAGGATGCCATGAATTTTTAAAACTCCTTCAAGCGCAAATGGAAGGGTTAGCACAGCTGGGAGATGGGGATTTCCGATGCTGCAAAGAGGTTTTTGAAGCAACGGCTTCCTTTCCTCTGGAGATCCTAGGCAAGGAAACATGTGCAGCTCCAGGACCACAGTGATGGGAGTGAAAGGAAGTGCAGTGGTGGTGATACTACAGGCGTGCCAAACCCCCCTCTCCCCACCTCCCCACCCCCCGGGAGAAGTTAAGGAACTAGACTCACATTGCAGCGAGATTCTTCAGCTAAGGGAGACACGCCTGGGATTCAGCTGGCTGGAAATTGGGTTGCAGCACTTTGGAGGGCCAAGTCGAGACAGACAGATTTATATTTTAAATTACTTCACACATATACATACAGAACATCCAACCGTACCGGAGGCATAAAATTCGACCGCAATAGAAAGGCAACTGGGACACAGGGAGGCTGGGATGAACCCTAACAAAAAAGCCATGCATATGTCATTGGATGACACAGATTGTTAACAATACACATCAAAAAGAAATTTCACGCGCATGGTCTCTGTGTGCCATGCATTCACCCGTTGTCTCTAAGAACGCATTTCCGAAAGTTGGACCTAGATATATCCTCAATGACAATATTAAAGCCCGGGAAAAGTGCGATCTCCTTGATCTTAAGCTTGCATCTGATTGCTACCACGCCAGCACCTCTGCAGCCAGACAGCACACAGGTGCTACCCTGGAACCGTTAACAACTCCTGTGACAACTGAGAAAGCAAAACGGACGTGCCTTTCGGGAGGATGGGGGGAAAGGGGGGTGGAGGCGATTAAAGCCCTGACCTTTAGATCTGGGGATTCCAACCACGTGTGAAGCAGGTAGGTATAAAGAGGCGGACTTACCTGCTGGAGGTAGAGGAAGGCCGGGGGGCAAGGTAGAGAGTGTGGGAGCAAGGCTGAGTTGGAGACCAGGAGGCAGCCTGAGTTAGCCATCGAGCAGAGCATGTGTTGCCGGCAAGCCCAGGAGCGGCTATGCTGGCAGCTCCCTCTGCTCCCAGACCCTCTGCTTCTTCCCTTTACAGTACTTGCTTTTTCTCCGTGGTTTTTCTTTTGGCAGCTCCCCCGTGCGGAGCTATTTAAGAGGGCTCCATTGGAGGAGCTGCATGCTGTGTCTCCAGCTCAAGCAGGGAAGGAGCAGCGTGCAGGCTGAGAGTCACTTGGTGCCATTAGACGAAGCTGCTGAATGAATGCATGGTCCGCAAAGGGTGTGTGTGTGTATGTGTGCGCGCATGGGGGGGGGGGTGGAGAGAGAGAGAGAAAGAGAGAGAGCAGAGGAGGGGGGAGAGGGTTGAGAGGCGGGGGAGTCCCCTGTGCATTCAGACATCAAACAGCTCACTGCGAAACCAAGAAAAGCCGGAACAGCTGAGCCTGCACTTAACCCCTCACCTGCTGCAACTCTGCCTCTTGCCCTGTGATAAATAGGCCACCAAGCAGCCTCTGACACTTAACCGGGGTACCTGGCTCAGGCCCGCTGCCTAATCTTGCATCAGCCCAGAGAAGATACAGAGTTATCGTCAGCGGTTCCAGGGACAATAATTTCAAGATCCACAACGAGGGAATTATGCTGCTGTGGCATCCGCACTTCCAAAATATGTCTCTCTCTGCTCCCTGCAACATTCCTGGGTACAGGGAGCGTCTCTGTAACACAGCGTCTCTGTACCCAGCAAAGAAACCCTGGGATAAAACCCCCAGTCTCTCTCTCTCCCCCTACACATGCAGGCAAGACAGACCCAGTGTCCAAATACCAGAGAGAGGTAGGCGAGACCTAGATTCTCACACATATAGATGCCTGCACGCAAAGGCCTTATATGCCCTCTGCCCAGACATGGACTTGCACACCTACAGGCACGCACACATTGTTGCATGCCAGGCCTGCACAGATGGAAGCCAGCTGACCTCTCCTGAAATATGAGCAGAATTTGGCAGGAGATGCATTTGCTGGATTATTCCTGAGTGCTGGGTAGCTTGTCCCATAGGAGCGCAAATAGATCCCAGCTCACTGCACAGAGCCTGTTCCCAGCAGCTTTTGCAGGAACAGGAAGGCATTGCCTTCTACCTCCCTGGAACAAGGCCTGTGCTGTCTGGGATCTTCTCGTCAAAGGCATGGATCCTTAGGGGCTGCGTTCATAGGCTGCTGTTTAGTTAGGTCAGAGTGTGGCAGTTGCTCCCCAACTCCTTGTGATTGGGTTTGCTTGTGATCAGGCTCCGGGAATGCCAATATCTCCAGCCTTTACTCTAAGCAAAGTGGCTAAATGTTGCCCACACCCTCTGAAACCTGAAATGTAGTTGGCATATTCCCTATTCAATAGCTGGGTAGCTGTGGTAGAGAAAACAGGATGCAGCACTACACTATCCATTTGACTGCATGGGCCCCTCTCTTTTTTGCTGGGTTTTGAAACAAGGGGACCAAAAGAAGCTGCTAGTGATATGGAAGACGTTTCAGGGTTACCTGCTCCCCTCTTTGCCCCACTGAATTATGTACAAGCCATGGGGCTGCAAGAAAAGAATACCAATGTGTGTATTTTAGCACTGCCAAATTATGGGGTTCCCCCCCCCTAAAATATGGTATTCCGGTCAGAATGCTTCTAAGCGCACACAGAGTGCCTTTCTATTCCAGGGACAGCTCCCCCTCTGCGAAGTACCCAAGGTAAAGGGAAATTGACATCTGTTTCCAAACGCCGTTTTAGAAAAGAGAATTTTAAAAAAAGCTGTGAAATTCATACTCAGGGCTCTGTCCTGTGATATGCGAAGGTGCAGGATGCCCATCTCACAAAAACAGCACCGAAGGCAGGATGCCTGCCCTGTCTAGCTTCTCCCTCGCTGTGCCGCTGGTGCTGTACAGATTGCACCTGTTAGAATTTTCCTTTCAAGGCAACAACTCTTGGACAGGAAGCCCTGCACTTTAAGATCTGCATTGAAACGTGAAGCTAACACAGGCACATGGCACTGCAAGGGGTGAATCTAAACCTAGTAGAAATTCTCCTGTCGGTGTAACTTGCACACATCTCCCTCTAACTTTACATCCTCCTTGTTTGAGAGCTTGTGTGTGTGTGTGTGTGTGTGTGTGTGTTTATGGGGTGGGGGTGGGAGTATGAAATTCTTCTCAGGCTTGTAGGATTCTGGGGGAATGGCAACCCTAAAGCACGTGTGGCTTCTCTGCCCTCATTCCCTTCCCTGCCCGTTAACCCTGCATTACACACATATGTACGGACATGCATAGATGAACCACTACAAATGATATACAAATTCTCCT
Source organism: Podarcis gaigeae (assembly GCF_964106915.1). Taxonomy (NCBI): domain Eukaryota; kingdom Metazoa; phylum Chordata; class Lepidosauria; order Squamata; family Lacertidae; genus Podarcis; species Podarcis gaigeae. Next base: position 31,907,981 of record NC_139679.1, on the reverse strand, counting down.
GGCCACTTGTCAGAGGATGCTACAGACCAGCAGCTCATCAAATAGTTACATGCACACGGTGGCAAACAAATTGCTATCTGCATCCACCCCCTATCATTTTCTTATCATGCCACTACAGTTGCACATCCTGATACTAGTGTCCATTAGCTGAGAGTCCATTTATGGGGGTAGCCTGCTGTGAAGCCTCTGCTACCGATCAGTGACTTCACAGTAAAGTTTAGTATTGTCATAGCAATAGGCAGGGAGCTTAGGCATCGTGTGAAAGTCTGAGGAGGATGTGCATCTCCCCACTCTGACCACTGGTATACATTTCACAGCCGAGCTTGCATTTGGGGAATAGGTAGTTTGTTCACGTGTTAAGAAGACCCTCTCCAAGATAGCGAGTCATGGATGCCCATTTGTAAATTTGGCTGCATGGGTTTATTTATATGTTGGGGTTTCAAATTAGCCCTGTCACAAGGGAACGTGGTAAGAAGCAACATGTAACACGCAACTTACTAAAAGGTATAAAACACCAGTGAAAAGTATAAAATGTTGTTAGTTCACAAGTTTAAACAATTTCAGTGGGCTTGAAACCTCATCATAAAATGTCAGTCCAAAAACAACGTTATCATGGTGTTCAGCAGCAAACACAGCAAGTGTTCTGGTTGAGATTCAGATTCTTGGGATGCCTCTAGAGCAGGAATTTTCAACCTTTTCAGACTCAGGACCCACTTTTAACCAAAACATGGATTTGGAGACCCATTTCTTACTCTTTTACCATATATTTGCATGGTGGTAGTGCTCCTGTTGCAACCCATCTTGGATCAGGGAAGTCTCTAAGAAAATCAGCATGGACTTGTTGCATGGGTGGCCCTGAGGTAGCAGCATTTTTCTCCATTGTTTACAGACCTAGGAAAGGACAGAGCTCTTGGGCTCAGACCCTGAGGTAGCAGCCTGTCTCTCAGGTGCCTACAGACTTCAAGAAGGCCAAGGCTTTTTATGTCTGTTCTACAGATGTGTCTCGCATTGAAGGACCCCTGGCTTTTAGGCCAGTCCCGCATCTCCACTCAACCCAGCTTCCCCAACTGCTTTCTGCTAAAGCACTGGAAGGCCCAGGATAGATGTGCCAGTCAGCTGCAAAGCCACCTGTGCTAGGCTTCGCTTGCTGTGCGGCATAAACGTGAATCCCATGTTCAGTTCAGCCAGAATGTGGGGTACACTGCAATTGGGCTGCCTTCCAAGGCTCAAAGGCAGAATTTTCCCTGCCAGGCAGAGATGCTTCTAAGTGAGTTTTATTGGGTGATTCTTCCTGGTGCAGCAGTCATCGGAAAAATGCAGAGTGTAAGACCGGGGGCTTGAATTCTTCTCAGTTCTGTCTACATACACACACTCCATCAAGAAAATGCATCTCTACTTCTCTTTGATGCACTGTGGGGTCCTGGGGGAACACAACTCTCCCCCACAAAAGCTCTCTGTAAGTGCCACATGGCACTGATGTGGTGGAAATTGTGCTGGGTGCGGCTGCCTTTCGCAGCTTTCTGACACACAGGGTGCAGGCACTTACAGATTTACAATATGAACAGAGTCTGCCACAAACCTCGGCACATCTTCTCAGGAAATGGTTCAGAATAGCAACCTTATTGAAGAGCTGTCTGAAGCTCCTTAGCAGCTTACGTCGCGAGGGACTGTAGGCAAAGGAGAGATTTATGGGTGTTGCCCCAGGTCTCCCAGTGAAAAAAGTATATATGCTAAGAGCCCCAGAGAGCAGAAGGCAAGTCAAGGGTTGAACAGACAGGAATCAGGCAAATGCTCCTTCAAACTGGCTGGCTGCTTAGGTCACAGAGCTGGCTGTTTCTAGGTTAGCATGTACCCCATGTGTTAACTCCTGGCAGCAACAATAAAAAGGAAACTCTCAACAAAAAGAGGATTCTGTCTGGTTCTGCAGTGAGTCTGGCCTTACTTACCTTCCCACACTAACTGTAGAGCTATCTGCAAAGTCTCAGGATATAATGCACAAAATGGTGCTGTGATCATTCTAAAAGACAAAGAAAATGAAGGGCAACTTAACCAACAGAATGGTAGAGTTGGAAGGGAACTGAGGACCATCTAGTCCAACCCCCCGCAAGGCAGGAATATGCTACTGTCCCATATGGGGATCAAACCTGCAACCTTGGCGTTATCAGCACCACACTCTAACTGACTGAGCTACCTGTTGGAATCCAATTACCACCAGTCCCAGTCAGCAAGGTCCATGATGAGGGGTGATGAGAGCTGTAGTCTAGTGACATCAGGAGAACCACTGCATTGGCTATCCCTACCCTAAAGCAACACCTTTTAGAATTACAATACCCATACAGGCCCAGGGGTCATTAAATCTGAGCTTGCCTTGGTAAACACCAAAATATTTGTTCTCAACATGACCCTATCCCTTCCCTCCAGAGGGAGGGAGCAAAGTCTTCTGACATTAGTCTGAGCTTGAGGTACTGAGTACTGGGGGGGGGGGGAGTAAACTCCTATTCTTGTCTACAGTTGAGGAGAGGGCTGGGATATATACTGTACCCACTGGACTATGCCTTAGAATGCCCAGAATGCATCAGTAAGACTCATAGTTCTTCAAGTGCTTTTGAGGTTTGGTGCCCAACCAGAGAGAATCCCTGCCATTCTCCCTTTGCTGCCATCCCTGTGTTCCCACTGGATGGCAAAGGGATCCACCCTGCCGGTAAGCAGGAATCCTGTGGCAGCACTGTAGCCAAGGAATCTGCTAGGACTCAGAGTTCTAGACATGTGTACAACTCAAGATAAATATATGGTCATTTTCTGACACCTCACACTAATTCTAATACAACACAATGTCAAAGGCACATAAGAACAGTGCAGTTGGCAGCAAGTGGACCTGTGAATCTGACGGGGGACACAATAATTCTGATAAAACAAAAATACTGTATACAGTTTTGTGTTTGCAAGTGTGTGTGTTTGTGCATTAAAAGTAGCAGCCTTTCTTAGGGTGGAACCTCTAAACTACATTCTTGAGAAGGCAGCAGTCAGAAACAATATGCCCAAACTAAGAGAGGGAGAGAAAGAGAACAAATTCTGACGGTGCCCAATAAAAGCAAGTTAAGGGATATAAATAGTTCCCCTTCCTTCCTCAAGACCCTGGAATGACCACTCTGGCGGCCTGTTTCCCCCTTGTTTTGCTCTTGCCTATGCTTATCCTTCTCTTCATGTAAAGTGTAACACAGGGAGGACAAATGAGACTCAATGAGAGGGAAATTAAAAGAAGGCAAAATGGAAGAAGCTGCAGCAATATATCCCTCCCCCTTGTTTTCGGTGCAAGCTCATCTGTTCTCCTCTTCCCACCCTTAGTTCAAGCCCCTTCCCTCTCTTCTAAACCTCAATCCTAAAATTACTTATTATCCGATCACTATAGACTCACTTGCCCTGCAATCTGCCATAATGTACTTATTTATTTATCACTGGGATTTATATCCCCCTTAAGGTCACAGGCTGGGTTACATCAATAAAAGCAAAGATACAAACAAACCCAAACAAATTGTACACAAAGATATAAAGTCGTAAGCATTAGGTGTCTAGAATCAGCTTATAAATTTACGATCTGATAAAAAATGATTTCTGGTGATCACACATTCTTGTTGCTCCTTTGTCAGGCTACGACTTCGCACACTTTCATTCTTCTCTTGCCATGCTCTTTGGAAGAGCATCCATGTTTATACAGTCAAGCCCCGACCAAGTCTTTTTTCTGCTCCTTCGCTGCATCGGTGGCCCAAAAGCTGCATCCCAGGATCCCACCAAGCAAGGTGAAATGTTGGGATGGGCAAGCAGAAAGTCTGCCCTTCATGAAAGGTGGTGGAAGGGGTGTTGAGTGCTTAAAGGGTCTTGTTTCAGTCCTACTATACTGCTCCTAAGGGGAAAACGGTTTACCTTGAGGGCTACTTTGGGAAAGATTCATTCGTTCATTCATTCATTTCCTGCTGTTCGCCCTAAGGTCCTACGGCAAGTTGCAACATTAAAAAAAACACCATTAAAACTGTGTAAATCAAGTTACAACCATAAAAATAAGGCAGGTCCCAAAAATACATATCTCAAGTGTCAAAAGCCATGGTAAAATAACAACCTCTGGAAGCTGTATCATGAAGGTGCCAGACACACCTCTGTGGGGAGGGCGTTCCACAGCTTAGGGGCCACCACAGAGAATGTCCTCCCCCAGGACACACACACAGTCTCTGAGGGCAGAGAAACTCCTAAGAGGGCCCCCTCTGCTGATCTCAGCACCCAAGAGGGTCTATAGGGAAGGAGGCAGTCATTCAGATATTGGGGTCATGACTCATTTCCCAAATTTTGGTCGCCAGCTGTTGTTGGAATACAACTCCCATCATCCCTAGCTAACACAACCAGTGGTCAGGGATGATGGGAACTGTAGTCCAAAAAAACCAGGTGGGGACACAAGTTTGGGAAACCCTGATTTAGGGGCTTTAAACATCAATGTGTGCACCTTGAATTGGGCCAGGAAATGAACGGGCAACCAGTGCAGCTCTCTTAGTACAGCAGATGACCGTGGCAGCTTGCATATTCCCCCATATTTCTCTTTTAAGTGAAGATAGTGGTGCCAGGGAACCAGGACAGTATGATGAGTTGGGTGCAAGTGGCTCACTTCAGACGGGCTCTACCACACACCCCAATTCTGTGCCACTTATGTGACGCATTTCTAGTTGTGAAGCGTGCGGTAGAACCCACTTTGGAGGTTGTGCACAGCTGCACGTGTGGCAAGAGGTGTACAGCACCCACTGTACAACTGGCAAGGTTTCCGAGGGGAGGTTTCTTGGGTTGCACACTCCTTGGGTTGCTAGTGCAGTTGTGCTGTCCCAGCACATTATGGTGCCGCAGCTGTTGCTAAGTTATGCTAAATATTAACAGTAAGTATATTTTATAGCAACCACTCTACAACAGAAAAAAACAAAACCATTCTAGGGAAATTGTTCACTGCTAGAAATCTTTATCAAAATCTACCACCTGCCAATCAGCAGCTAAGATTTCCAAGGGGGCTGTGTCCCTCTAGCTTATTTTTCTGTACAACACATGCAACTTTCGTATCTTTCATGTACTTAACTGGATCCTATCTTCTCCACAAACTGGCTTACTTTAAACCACACGTGTTTCTGATTGTTGCTGGGAACTTAACTTGCTTGGCCAGCACTGATGGCCGGCACTTTCCCCTGTGGAAAGCTGAAAAGCGAGCAACGTCCAGGGGCACAAATGCTTTACACATGCACCAATATTCAAATATGCTTTGCTAGCTTTCACATGCATACAGCCCTCTCCCTTTATACAGGGTTGGCTTTTTGTCCAAGTTTAGACACTGGGATATTTAGACACTGTGCTGTAGAATCAGTGTGGTGCTACACTGCAGAAAAGTACGTCTGGAAAAGGGGTGAGAAACTTGTTCACATTCAGATGCAGCCTTCCCATTTATATTCCCAAATTGCTTACTTGGTTGCATTTAACATGATTTAAATGTGCAATGGGTGCCAAGCTGCTGAAAGTGTACATTACACTTATTTCATAACATTTTAACTCTGAAATTGTTGCCCCCAAATGTGGAAAACTGAGGCAGGTTGTATAAAACTTATATACAGACTTAGAAATCACTTTTTTAAAAAACGAAGGATTGGTGGGGTATCTTTTTACTTGCCTCTTTATGACAGTTTAAAAAACAAACAAAACTGGTCACATTTCCCCCTGCTAGTGGAAGCTGAGATGATTCTAACAAAGGTTCCACAGCACAGAGACACATGTGTCCATATGTTACCCCTTCCTTTCTTCCTTTTTAGAGAGACAGAAAGTTGCAAGCCTACAAATTCTGTGACTAATTAAGGCTACATCTGCCTGCGAGCATATGCACCTGGATCATGGGGTAGAACACCTTGTGATGGCAAGGAGCCAATAGAGGGTAGCCTCCTCTCAAGACCATGAAGAGCATAGCATGACCTTGGCTGCAAAGGGCACTTCCAGTCACAACTCTGGGGGGCAGCCAGGACATAGGACAGGTGGCTTCTCAGCAGGCAGGTTGGCTTTGAGCAGCAATTATCTCTTAGTTGGCAGAGTGGAGCATGGTTCGGAGCCTGGGACTCAGCAGTCACCCTAGCTGCTTGGTGAAGGGGATGTGAGAGGTGACAAGATCTGTGGAGAGTTCCCCCATAGAACAGAAATGAGGTCTCCTAGGGACCACTAGGCAACAAAGGTTTTCTTTGGGATTCCTCCATACTTGGTTGGCTCAGCATGCTGGCTTACATCCCTCACACCCAGAGTACTCAGAGAATTGACTCTGGCTAATCAGTTTCTTACCTTCAAACTGCGTGCTTCTTCATTAAAGAATTAAATGTGCATAAGGCCCATCATAGCAGTTTGCTGGGTGTTGGTTTAACCAGAGAGTGCAATTGGGATCTATTTCTAACAATGCAAAAACAGGTGGGGTGCAGCTTTGGGGTGGGCATCTCAAGGAAGGAGATGAGCAGGGATGTGTAGAAGTGGAAAGGGCACAAAAAGGATGCCCTGGCTGGGTGCCCAGGTGGTGCCATGATGCATATGCGATAGGGCAGAGCATAGCCATATCCTATGCCAAACACATTCACATGTGCAGCCCACTCCCCAAAGCTCAGCTCACTCATGTGTGTGCATCCTGCTCACACATAGCCTAACACCCAACAACCACACACAGCTTCCTTGAATGGATGTTTCTAATACCAAGAAGACATTCTGAATCACTACAGTAAATACGGTAACCATCTGAAACCTACCCAAGCTTGGGGCCTAAAAAGTTAAACTCACAGCCCTCCAGATGTTGTTGGACTGCAGCTCCTATCAGTCCCAGATGACCAATAGTCAGGGATGATGGGAGTTGCAGTCCTACAGCATCTGGTGGGTCACAGGCTCCCCACCTCCAAGTTAAACTAAGGGACAACGTGGTAGAGAAACAGCAGCATGTACATTCTATCAAGGGAAGGTGCGCTGTCAAGTTTACAGCTGCAAGATACAAGGGACTGAAAAGGTAAACAGGAGTCCAAGATGGCAAAAGAGACCCAGAGATTGCATTTTAGCCTACTCCTGGTTTAAGTAAAAGCCCCCATCTCTTTGTCTCTGGATTTAGACAACTGGAATGTAGAATAAACTGTTTTGTTGCTACAGGAAGCAAAGTTCAGAACTTGTTAGGAAGCTAGAATTTCCCCAACGGTTTTAAATATTATTTTTGCAGTGTTGTGTTAACTTTGCCTTGCATTATGTTGGTGTCCTGACATCACACACATAACCCATGCACTATCCCATCCCTGTTTCAGTCCTTAATGTTTCGTTTTGCCTGCTGTGGCGCAAAATGAATTTTCACATACAAGAGAAAAAGGACACTCCCCTCCTGCTATTTTTTTAAGGGTCATTACAAATATACATGATTTTAGTGTTAAGGCTGCTGGAGAGGCATACACACTGCATTTTTTGGACAGATGTGCAGCCTCCTCTCTTGGATTGAGCACAGGCAAATCCTGGTTTTATGCTTTGCAGCAGAAGCCAGATGTGCAGAGTGCTGACTGGCTCCCCTTTGCATCACTCATGAAGGTGCCTCCCTCTCCCTGCCACCCCTGCTGCCTTTAACAGAGTACTTCTTCAAGAATATGATAATGGCACGCAAAAATGTTTGATCAGATCCATATGCCAGTGAGGGGGGAGTGGGCAACCCATGTGTGGCATGTGGGAGGGCTGAAGAAGAAGAGCCACCAATCAGTACTTGAATCCAGAGGCTGGGTGTGTTCCTCAAGGAACAAAGGTAGGAGGCAGACTCACTCCACAGTAGAAATACCTGTGCCTGCTTCCATATACAGGGGTACCTCAGGTTACATACGCTTCAGGTTACAGACTCCGCTAACCCAGAAATAGTACCTCAGGTTAAGAACTTTGCTTCAGGATGAGAACAGAAATCTGGCGGCGCGGCGGCAGCAGGAGGCCCCATTAGCTAAAGTGGTGCTTCAGGTTAAGAACAGTTTCAGGTTAAAAACGGACCTCCAGAACGAATTAAGTTCTTAACCCAAGGTACTACTGTACATCTCTATGCATGCTTAGGATGCAATCGTAAGAGGCACGGATAGCTACATCCTCTATTCATTTGTCTAATCCTCTTCAAAAGCCATCAAAGTTGATGGCCATCACTAACTAGTGGGCCTGAATGCAGCAGGAAAAATCACAGCATCTAGAACATGTATGTGGACCCCTGGCCTTCCAGATGTTGCTGAACTACAACTCCCATCATCCCCGGGGGCCGGTGAGAGTTGTGGTGCAGCAGCATCTGCAGGGACAAAGGTTCCGCACAGTTGATCGAGAACTCTAGGAACCAAGGAAGTTACTTTTAATAAGTGAGGCTGTTGGCCCATCTAGTTCAGTATTGTCTCCTCTGAACTGCAGGAGCTCTCTGCACTTTCAGGCAGGGCCATCTCTGTCTGGAGATCCCAGGCTTGACCCTGAAGCCCTCTGCATGAAACCATGCATTCTACCACGAAGCTGTAGAGCTTCCCTTCCTGCCGCCCACAGCGACAGAGTTATATTCCGAGTTATTCAGATGTCTGTTACTGACAGAGCAACAAAATTAAATAAAATTGCCACCTTTTTAATCAATACTGGTTCTTTCTCTTAAGCTGCCTGGCTCAAAAACCTTTCTTGCCTGCTGCTGCAGTCACCTGAAATTCAGGGTGCACACACACAGACACGTCTCAAAACACCAGGAATAAATAGAAGTGCTTTAGAAGAACTACAGTGGGTCAGGGATAGAGGCAGGACAGCAGCAGTTTTAGCAGAGTAGGAGAAATGAAGGCTAAAGCTGAGAGACCTTTAAGGATGAGGATAGTTTTAGAGGTCTGCAGGTTACTGAAGGCCACGACCCAGTGACTTGGACAATGAGCCAGATGGAAATGGGTGAACTGAGTCACAGCTGCACCACCTACAGAAGCTGGTCCAGCAACTAGGGCACATCAGAATAATGAGTCCTTTGAACCTGAGAACCCCAAGATAAGGCACTCAGGGACTGCAGCCTCCAAGCCAGACCCCACTGAGAAACCAAAATCCTTGCCCTCAGATGCATCATGCACCAAACCTAGCCATCATCACAACTAGCATATGCAGCAAGAGATGAAACAGAGCTGTCTTTCTGGTCAAGACCCAAGCCCGAAAGATGCCCCTCTATGCATTCCCACTATCCAGCAACAGTGGAAGAGGCCAGGGTGAGGCACTTAGACTCAGGAACTTTATGGGGAACCCTGGGGGCCTCCAGATGTTGTTCCAACTCCAAATCCCATCAACCTCAGCCAGCAAGCCCAATGGTCAGGGATGGTACAAGTTCTAAACCAGCAACATGGATAGCTCAATTGGTTAGAGCATGATGCTGATAATTACCAAGGTTGCAGGTTCGATCCTCGTATAGGACAGCTGCATATTCCTGCCTTGCAGGGGGCTGGACTAGATGATCCTCAGGTTCCCTTCCAACTCTACAATTCTTTGACTACCTGGAGGGCCGCAATTTAGCAACCCCTGATATAAGAACTCAGATAGCACCCGGTACTTTTTGGAACAAGTTGTCTCTTCCCTGAGACCTGCCTGGAGTTTTCAAGGGCATCTCTCTCTCTCCCTCTCTCTCTCTCTCTCTCTCTCTCTGACCACTCTCATTTTCTGTTTCTTGACCTTGAAGTGGGTACATGGTCGCTTCCTGACAGTCCCCTGTTCCGGCTACCTCTTTCAGACGACTGCCAGACCTGCTTCCTCCAGATTCCAGCATGGGTTCATCTTTCCCTAGAAACTAGACGCTGACTGGCTTCAGTGGGAGAAAAACCAAAATGCTTTCTTATAAATGATGTGCAGGGTGGAAGAAAAGCTTCCTTAGAATTCTTGCTTGCTAAGGCAGCATAAATGTTTAATTCACAAATCAAGTGGCAGCTCAGCAGGGGGCAAAGTGGATTTTTCCTCACACATAAGAGTATCATTTCTCCTGCAGGTTGAGCTGCGAAAGGCAGTAACCGTTTCACAACTCAGGGTCTTGAGAAAGGATCTATGCAAAAAGAAAGAAAGAAAGAAAGAAAGAAAGAAGTCCCTATTTTGTGTGTAAAGTCAACTTCCTCTTTCAAAATCATTCTGAAATATTTCCCACCCACCCCCCAAAAGCTGAATAAGCGCACATAGGCTTGAGATGAGTCTCCCTGCTTTTTCTTGACTCAGCTCATACACAGGCACTGGGGGAAAAGTGCATATGAAGCCGAGGATAAATCTGTCACTACGGAAGCATATAATTAACCTGCAAGACTCATTGCCACCAGGATGGGTCAAGAACAGAGATTACCGGGGGTGGGGTGGGGGGTGGGACTAGACAGACCTGGAGCTGAGCAAACAAAGCTCCACTGCAGTGAAGCAAAGCCTATTTACAAGTTTACTCAGAAGTAAGATCCAAGGAGTTCTCAGGTAAGTGCTGACAGCAGCACAATACTGCAGCCCTAGCAATCACAGTCTTTAAGTCCTTCCCACATTACATGCAGACTTATTGGGGTGTCTGAAAGCTCATACTACTTGAGAACTATGAGCAACATCTGGCCATATGCCAGTCTATTAATACTGGGGGCCAAACTAGGCATGATGGCAGTATCAGATCTTCCTATGTTATTAAAAACAAATGAAACGACAGCCACTTCTCTCTCTCTCTCTCTCTCTCTCTCTCTCTCTCTCTCTCTCTCTCTCTCTGTGTGTGATTTTAATCTTGGGGCTCATCTACACTCACCTGTTTCCCCACACTTTCTAGGAACAGGTCCACGCCCACCTGGTCTGTGTCCGAGATTCCCCTTAGAGTCCCAACTCAACAATCCTGTGATTATACAATTTTAATGCTGAATCGGAACAAAGGTTTTCTGTGGATTGCCTGCTCCGATTCAGCGGGCAAGAGTGGGTTTTCAAAGGGGAAATTGTGGGGCTGCTGGGGGAGTGCTCAGACACAGACCTGGAAAGCCCCGACCTGTGCCTGGAAATGCAGAGCAAACGTAAGTGTGGATGAGCCCTTCAAAACAATGAAGAAGGGAAGCGTTAACCCCTTTCCCTGCCCCAGTGCAATGGTCCTGACATACCCATATCGTAGCAGCTAATGTACACAAGCACTGGGCAGCTTATCGGGGCAATGCAGAGCTCACTGGTGTTCCGGAAATCTGAACCAAGATTGCTTTGCTTTTTTCATTTGGAATAAATTCTGCACCTCATCCTCTCTTTTGTGCAGGATTTGATACTGCATGGTCCCAGTGGTTACTTGTAGTCTGGAAGGCCAGGAAGCTCTGATCAAATGCTCCAGAAAAATGAGTTACTATGACCAAACTAAGGAGGAGGATATAAATCTTCTGGCTTTCAACATGGGGCCATTTGGATGAGTGCTTCCTGGGGCAGATTAGCCCCCATCTGCCCAAAACATGGGAAGTCTGGCACCAAGCTTTGAAGCAATCAGGTGCTGCCACTGTGGGAGACAGGATAATAGGTTGGATGGTTTTTTGGGAATGAACCAGGCAGGTAATTCCTACCTTCCTGATCTCACCCTTGCAAGCAGGTTTCCAATGATAAGAGCCAGCTGGCTGTCTCCAATGTAGCTCAAATATCCAGAAACCCCAACTTTTAAAAAATTGCTAGTTCCTTTCAAAGCAATGGAGCTTAGGATACAGCTTCACTGATTTTGTGTGTGCTTGTGTGTAATATATGGGCGTATTTTTTTAATTTTTTTAAAAAATGAAAAGTCAGCTTTCAAGATGCAAAAAGCCCCTTGGAAAATTCCCTGACTTAGTGGCCTTCCCTTTCACCCCCATACCTGTTCGCAGCCCTGCTGCTTCAACACCATTTTAAAGGGATCTTTCATCTTCATTACACAACGCTTGCCAATCAGGGATGCAGTAGAGAACATATTGATATTATAGTGCCACATAACCACCAGATGTGTGTTATGCAAAGAAATCACTAAGGGTAAAATAACCTTTCCCATTGCCCCCCCCCCACTAAAGTGGGAGAAAAAGGGACTGTATCCCTGGTGCTTGCACAACTGGGCTGATGCTGCCTATATTCTTAAGTTGCACAGCTGGTTTCATTTACCACCAGATCTGCACTCAAGTCATCACATTTCATCTTTCTGAAGAGGCTGGTTCTACCGATATAGGTAGAACTGGTGCAAATTTTCAAAATCCCATAGTTGCTGCCAGTCTAGGAAGGACCGAAGTGTGCCTTTTACTACATTTCATGGACTGAGCATAAGCCCTACCACCTCTCTGGGTCCTTTTCATCTTTTCGCATCTCTCTTCTAGAGCATGAGACTGTGAATCTCAGGATTTTGGATTCGAGCCCCACACTGGGCAAATGCAGGGGGTTGGACTAGATGATCCTCATGGTCCCTTCCAACTCTACCGTTCTATTATTCTAATGCACATAGAGGGGATGATAAGTTAAAGCAAGAAGGAGTGCTAAAGAGGGGGGGTTTGGGGGAAGGAATCAGGTGTTCCAGTTTAGCCAAGATAGAGTTTAGCTAAAAAGTGGAATGAGACACAAGGAAACCGTGGTTGGTAGAGAGCTGAAATAGCGTGGACCTGAGCCCTCAATTTCTGAAGCAAATACTAAAGTATATGCATATCTCTCTCTCTCTCTCTCTCTCTCTCTCTCTCTCTCTCTCTCTCTCCATCATCTTCCTTTAAGCCTTTAGAACCTGCTATAGATGGGAGAGGTGCCTTGTTGCAAAATATTGCAAATTTCACTTCTACTTGCAAAAATCATGGAAAAGTAATTAACAAGGCTCTTCTTGGTAGCAGGGCAAGCAGTTGGGGTGACTGCAAAAAGGAAAATGCACAGCTTTTGAAGAAGGAAAAAGGAAAGAAGCCTGTGGAATGGAGGAGGGGTGCTTTGCTGCAGGAGTATGAATACATGTAAGTGATAACAACGCTGGTCTTTGGCTCAGTTTGTGTTTGCCATAGCTGCAGTCTTATGCACACTTATCTGGGAGTAAGTTCCATTAAACTTAATGGGATTTAATTCTGAGCGGGCATGAACAGGGTTGTACTGCAGAGGGCTAGACAAGCCCTTTAGCATATTTGAGTTTGAGTTGTAGAGTGGAAGATGGCTTCGCCTCTAAGGAAACAGCAATAACAGCAACTATAAACAAAATAGGTTGTGCAGGGAGATATTGTGCCACTAGTAGAACTGCAGGAATGCTCTGTTAGATGGCCACAACATTTCAGCAACCATCACCCACACAAAACTCACAACTGTCATGGAGATTATGGTTTGTGTGACAAGAAACAGAAGCACCCCCTTAGGAAAGGCTTACTCACAATAACTGAGTAATAGAGGCTGTGTACAGACCATACATTTAAAGTGCATTTGAAACACATTTCCCAGCCCCCTCCCCCCAAAAAGATCAAAGGTTGTATTGGTACCACTCTATTTTGCCTTGGTCAGACCACACCTGAAATATTGTGTCCAGTTCTGGGCACCACAATTTAAGAAGGATGTTGACAAATGGAACATGTGCAGAGGAGGGCAATCAAGATGATCAAGGGTCTGTAAACAAACCTTATGAGGAGCGGTTGAGTGAGTTGGGAATGTTTAGCTGGAAAAGAGGACTGAGAGGAGATATAATAGCCATCATCAAATATCTGAAGGGCTGGCACATGGAAGATGGAGCAAGCTTGTTTTCTCTTGCTTTGGGTAGGACTCAAACCAATGGCTTCAGCCCCTTCTTCCCTCTGCTCCTACCCAGATAATAGCTAGAGTTCCTAGCACTTGGGCCTTAAAAACCTTAAATTCAATGCCTCCATCTAACAACAAGGGAAATCTCAGAAAATTTAAACAGTGAAGAACACATGCTACTAATTTTCGAAGCTTGGCCTCTGGTGCTGTGAACAGCCAGCTTGCAGCCAAACCCACTGAAAAATTCCTAGGTTTCACCCTCACTTTTTACTCCCATTTCCTCCCCGCCACTTATGTTCCGGTAATTGAACTGGGATACTTGTGCAGAACCTTCTCTCACATCAGTCAAAGAAAGACAGATCCAATACATATACTCAAAGCAACTTTCCACATTTGGTGGTTCTCACGAGCCAAGTAGTTAAATAAGCCACTTTTTGCGTGTGTGCTTTCATCAGCAAAGCAGTGGAAGAATGGTTTCCTATCCATAACCCTTTCATTAAATAATAATAATTATTTTGTTGTTGTAGTGAAGTGGTTAGTGTCAAGGCTCTGGCTAATTGGAGACAAGCACAGGCTGAATCACCTCTGACTATGTATTGTCTGTGCAAATGTACTTGCAAGGACTGGTTGTGATCCTAAATGAGAACCAAGCTCCGGGAAACATTTCAGGAGAATATACTGAGCACAAATCAAGCTCTGAGGCAATGCAGGAATGCCTATTGGAAGTGGAATGGTAGCGGAGGAAATCTAGGGGTGGAGGGGGTTGAGGCTGGCCCTGCAGGACTGTGTTCTGCAACGACTACAGGGAGATACGCACAGCACGGGGTAATTTTAAACAGTGGACTTAATGGCCTTGTGAGCTGTCTTATACGGGGAGCATTACTTCAAAATAATGCTGCGTTGGGTGGCCCTCCTGCAGGTTCGGCTCCCTTCTCTTCAAAATCTTGCCCTGACGGCACCACTCTTAGCACGGTCACTTCAAAGGTGTTTTGATTTGAGTCAAAGGGCAATTCAAGATCACCACTTGTTGCACCCGACTTCCTGCACACCTCAACTCATTTCTAAGCACGTCCCTTTCTGCTTCTCATCTCTTTTATTGCCGTACCACTCTGACACCCAGCTTTGGTTTGTGGAGATGTTCAGATCTCTGCTGTTATCATTATAAAAGGGATAGTTCCTTAGCTATTTGCTGCCGAATGTCCTAGGCACTGTGGTCAATGGCGACCACAGATAGCAACAGCTGCCAAGCGACAGCCAAACGGCTGTAGTTCCATCATCGGCTTGGAATCAGAGCTGGTGGTGCAGGTGCTAATTCAACAGGCTTACCCAGAGACATAATTGCTCATGGGAGCAGTCTACCTGTATGAGAGGTAAGAGGTAAGGGACTGGGCTCATGGATGACAGCTTCTCCTTTTCCATGATTAAATAATAATAACCTGTCTGTCTCCTCATTTTGTTTTGCCATAAAGGAGAAGAGACCTGCTGTCAGCCCCCTTCTCTTGATGCAGGCCACTTGCAGTTATTTGTGCTTATAACCCAGCTGCAAGAAGATCTGCACCACCCTGGAGAAAATGTTGTAAGTTAGCCATACTACAGTTCGAAGCCATTGGCTTTCACTGAATCAGTCCCTGAGGGCCTGGCCAAGCCTGGGGTTCCTGAGTAGCTGAAACAATCACCCACCTTCCTAACCCTGCTGTCCAAGGTGTTGTTAGGGGACGGCTCAGGGGACCTGAGCTCCAAGTCTCTGGGCTGGGCTTCAGCTCTCCTGCCCCTTCACTCACCTAGGTGTGTTTGTGTGCTGGCTAGGTGCCCTTCCTCCTGCCATCTAAAGGTGCTTCCAGACTGTTATTCAATCACATGGCAGCAAATTCAAACCAAACAGTCAAGGTGGATTTAGGCCTCTTTTGCAAAGTTGGACTTCTTGCAATAAGCGGGGAAATGCACTGAAAAGTATGGGGCAATGATTGCTTGATGGGGTGTTGTATAACCAATGCTCAATAGCTGGCTTTGTCTAACCTCCCTACAAGCTTTGAGCTTTGAGCAAACCAATCAGGATGGAAGCTCAATGAGTGGGTTTCCTGAAAGCAACCCTAATTTGCCCACAGACGTTCTATACATTTATGCATTTTCGTACACTGCACCTGATTGTTCCTCTGGTCCATGGCTTGTCAGGGAAGAGCACAGGGGGAGAAGGGATTTCTGACGCTGATTATGCTATATATCATCAGAATTACTCACAGCTTTTTAAACCATACTGTCCAATCCCATTCAGATAGCTGAGAGAACCTGTCCCTATTCACAGCTCAGCTTCATTCCTAAACTCCTAGGGAAAATCATATCAGACCCAAGGACCTATAACAGTCCACCAAGATGAAAAAATAAAGGACTTTTGGGAATTCACATTGCCAATGAAGTTTTATAATAAATACAGGAAAAGTCTTGCTTTATGTTTTGTTCATAACTAACATACGCATAACATATCAAGGGTAAGAAATGGAAATATGCATAGTCAAAATACTTTTTTAAAGTTCACAAGCTGTGAGTTGATCTTTCCTGCCTCTCACTACTGAGCTTTGTAGACATGTGGCTAATTCTGTGCATGCATACCTGAGTATAAAATGCAAAGTGAGAATCAGCCCTGAGGGGCATCTTGCAATCCTTCTTCGTAGAAAGATCTCTCTGTCTCTCATTTTCATCACTGATCAAAAAGTGTGCTTCCTGCACACTCATGCCCCCACCCTTCAAACTGGCATGAGGGAGGCACACAGGTCTAGTTTATGTAATTTATTTCTTCTCATACAAACAGCCCTGGCCTTCTGCAATATGCATTAATGTGGACGATCCTAATGTGTGACCTAAATACAGTCGTATCTTGGTTCTTGAACAGAATGTGTTCCAGGAGTCCGTTCAACTCCTGGAACCATTCGAAATCCAAGGCACGGCTTCCGATTGGCTGCAGGAGCATCCTGCAGCCAATCAGAAGCTGCGTCGGATGTTCGGCTTTCGAAAATCGTTCGAAAACCAGAACACTCACTTGCAGGATTCGATCAGTCGGGAGCCAATTTGTTCTGGAGCCAAGGCATTTGAGATCCAAGGTACGACTGTAATCCCCAGTACCTTCAAATATAATTCCTGTGGTTGTTTCAGCTGCTGAGATAGTGGAAGGTGCTGCTAGTTATAGCTGTATACATGGATCACATATTAGCCTTGAATACACAAGCTTGGAGAGGAAGGTCCAGCATTGTTTGTACAGGCGTAAGAAAATTGTTGTGAATCAGATGGCAGCTCCCCCCCCTTTTCTTTTAAATTGGGCCTATGAGAACACCCATTTTTCAAAAGCACACAAGCCACTTCTATTCATTATAATGCTGTTACCAAGCCTAGGCAGGGACTGCCTTTTCCAGTCTTCTTTGCACATGCTCCATTACCATTCTTAATTAATATTGCACTTTCACAGTCCAATTGCCTTTTTTTTTTTTTTTTTTGCAAGTGTTATTCCAGCCAGCCAGGGAAATTGTGAGTCAGGCTCATGTGTTCAGGGACTGGGCAGCAATAGTGCTGGTCATTCTCTTGGACTGCAAATGCATTTCGTGGCCCCATCTTTTAAAGTAGATTTGCCAAGCTGGTGCCCTTCCGATATTTTAGGCTACAATTCCCATCAGACCCAGGCAGCTTGCTGTTGCTGATGAGAGTTGCAGTGCAGTCCAAAAGGCTGGATGAAGACTGATGAAGACTGATGAAGACTGCTTTGAACCTAGCCTGGATATTGGAGGGCAAAGTTTCCTACAGCAAAGGGTTAGTGTATGATGACCTTTCCTAGTTTGGGTCTACAAGTACCATTTGAAGTAAAACAGAAATTCAGATTCATTTCGCTGAAGTCCCTTAAACAAATGTCATACAGCTAGTATGTAAGAAGAGCCCCGCAGGATCAGATCCAACTAGTTCAGCATTGTGCTCTCACTGTGGCCAACCAGATGTCTGTGGGAAGCTCGAAGGACCAGAACACAACAGCCCCATCCCATTGTTCTCCAGCAGAATTGTATTCAGATTTATGTGGCCTCTAATACTGAAGGTAAACATACAGCCGTCATGCTTAGTAGCTATTGGTAGCCTTATCCTTCATGAATTCATCTAACGCTCTTTCAAAGTCATCTAAGTAGGTGGCTATCACTGACTCCTGTGAGATTGAATCTCATAGCATAACTATGAGTTCTGTGATTTTCCGATTTTCAGCTTCACTGCATGTCCCTGAGTTCTAGCATTTTGAGAGCAAGAGAAGCTTCTCTGTTTCCACTTTCTCTGCACCATGTAAAATCTTCTATTATGTCCTGCTTTGCTTGCCTTTCTTTCTAAATTAAAATACCCTAATGTTGTAAACTTTCCTCCTAAGGGGAGTTGCTCTAGCAATCATTTTGGTTGCCCTCTTCTGCACCTTTTCCAGTCCTACATTAAGTCTTATTTGAGGTGTGACGACCAAACAGCATTTCAAGTGCAGTCGCACTACATATTTGGATAAATGCTTTATCATATTGGCAGTTTTGTTTTCGATTCATTTTCTAGGGCTCCCCAGAATGGAATCTACCTTTGCGGTATCAGCCACACACACTGGTTTGATATTTTTATCGAGCAACCTCAAAATCCATTTCTTGTTGGTCACTGCCAGTTACCGCCTGCCATAGCAAAAAACACCCCTCCTTTAGATACTAATCATCTGCATATGCTAATTCATCTAAATCTATATGCAAATTTAATTTTCCCCCCATTGATTAGCATTAAGACGAAAAGATGCTGGGAGGCAAGTGAAACAAAGTCTTACAAATAATTCTTGATTCTTGTTCAAGATCTAACCCTACTGCCTTGACTGCAGGTTCTTCCAGATGGTTACTGTTTTGCCCTGCAATTACAACGGTTTGGGGAGTCTTGAGCAAAGCCCACCTCCTCAAAAGATCGGACTTTTAGCAATAAGGAAAGTGATGGGGAAATGCACAGGAAAGTGTGGGGTGACACTTTTGATAGTCGTCCCTCAAACAAATCAGGATCAACGCTCAATAAACAGCTCATCTGGAAGCACCCTGCTACTGAGCTGGACCACAGAAACGTAAAATCAAACACTCTAGTTTGTCTGGGCAATAAGTTGGGGGAAGAGGAAAGGACAGCAGCTTCCTTCCACACAGTACTCTCATAAGAATTTGGAACTGCCAAGCATAGATAGAGAAACACCTTCAACAAAGCTCTTGGAATAAGGCATTGGCTTTCCCAGGAAATGTTAAGACAAGTTAACACCTGCCACTGGGGCACTAAGGTCCAGCGCCATTCATCTTCAATCTACACTCCATTCCCAGCCAGGCCCTCATTCACCCCGACAACGTGCAGTCAAGGCTGAAGTGTATTCTTGGGTTTCATAATTGTTTCCTTCTTCACCTGGCTGAGCGTTCAGTAGTATCCTGTAGATTTAAAAGGAGGATGCTGACGGCTTAAAGGACTAGCGCTCAGAGAGGCCCTTTCCACATATAATCCAGCTGCTCGGCGCCTTTTTTCAGTGGCAGACTGCCCCCCTTGCACTGCACGTATTCCAGTTTTGCATGAGGGCAATGGTGCAGAAGAGAAAGCCGGAGAAGACATGGAGTTCTGCTTGGAACAGAACACACAATGAATTAGGGGGCCTCAGATTTCATTCCGTGCGGACTAATCTGTCGGGAATTCAGGCACACTGATAACGAAAGGTACAGGGAAGTAAGTAGCAGGGCTGCTGAAAGAGCCTCTAAGTTGTCCTAACCTCCACTCACAAGACACACTCCTAGGACAGCAGGCGATGGTTCACCTGTAATTCCAGCATATTCCACTTTTCCAAGTAATACGTACAAATAGAGTTGGCTCTTGCCCGGCCGACAGAGATCTACTGCTTCAGCTGCCATCGGCAGTGATTCCAGAGAAGAACAGGGTGGAGAGACAAGGTGCCAAAGAACCCTGCAGAGCCACACACCTTCAGTTAGGCCCTGGCCCCTTAGTGGCCTTTTAAGCACAAAAACCAGAGAATTTACCTTGCTAACAACAACACTTTGAAGAATATCCTCTGGACAGATTAACCAAGAGTCCACCCAGAGCTCATAGCAAAACCCTAGAATTGGGGAGGGGGGGGGACAGGAAAATAAATGCAAAGGCCTGTTCCCACCAGCCAATGAGGAAGTAGCAAAACCCCTTGCTTGCCAACACCCACCTCCAAACAGCCAGCAAAACTCTGGAAACTAGCAACAACACGTAAACGAGGCAACCGGGACTCGCCCAAAGCAGGGACCTACCCAGAAATACATCATCATGCTGGCAGCCGGGATGTCCACAGAGCCACAGAGAGGTGGTCCGGCCCAGGCCGCTGGGTGTCTCCCCGGACCCCTGGCTCTCTCCGTCCTGGGATGCTGACCGGGGTTCCCTCCTTTCACAGGCGCGGTCCCGTTGACACCAGATGCAGGCCACCGCGTGCCTCCTCGGAGACTGCCATGGGCAAATGATGTGCCAACTTGGTGAAGGAATCGCAGGTGGGGGTTGGGGGTTTGGTGGCTTCCAGGAGGGCGGCAGCTGAGACGAGGGAGCAAGACCCTGACAACAGGAGGTTGGGTTTTCTGTGGGGTTAACCACGAAAACACCAGCCCCTTGGAGGGAAAAAGGAGGGAAGCAAGCCAGACCTCTTCTTCCCACAGAGGTCCTGGAGCAGGGCGGGCAGGCGGGCGGGCTGGCTGGCTGGCAGCACAGGGTTTGCTGGCCGGATGTGAGAGAAGAGGCGCCTCAGCTCACAGACAAGCGGGCTCACTTGACAGGTTGCCGTGGATGGGATGGGTGGGGGTGGAGGCTCTGTGCCGTGGGGATGCGTGTTATGTATGTGCGTGTTTGTGTGTGTGAGAGAGAGAAAGAGAGAGAGAGAGAGAGAGAGAGAGAGAGAGAGAGAGAGAGAGAGGCAGCTGGGAGCGGAGGCTCCCGCCGCTCTGACACTCTGCAGTGTATGTCCTGCCTCAGCATTTTCCAAGCTACCCTGTCAATAAGGAAACTGGCCGCTCATGTAATTAACCTGTGAGGTGCCAGCTTCCTCCCTGCTGGTGCCGAGCCTCCAGGCATTCTTGCTGCTCTCTGGCCCTTGGCTTGTTACCATAAGCAGGTCTTGCCGTGATTAAGGAGGACAAGGGCAGCTGGTGACACAGACAGCCCCTGTTTTAAAGGGCAGCGAGCCTCCAGGCTGACAAGAGATTCAGTTCTCCCAACTCCAAGGTTATAGAAAATAAAGGCCTGGAGGCCTAACTAAAATCAGACACTCGTTGTGTCAACTGTGCGGGGAAGTCTGTGTCCCCAAAAGCTTGCTAGCTAAGCTTCTTTCCGAAAGGACCTGATCTTGTATCTTCTTGCTAATTTTGTTGGTGCCATGCTCACAGCAGCAGGGAGGTTTTGCGAGGCTTCCCACCCAAACAGGGTGTTCGTTTTATCGCTGATGGGGAGAGCACATCTCTCTACTAGGCTGGGGTTTCTGATTATGGCTATGAGGCAGGAATTGGGGCTTACCTGGGCATCAAAGGCTGCGGAGTACTGGCTAACTCTCCTGTGCTTTGCCCATATTGTTCAATCCACGCTAAGCTCTTGGACTATGCAAGGGCTTCAGACTCAGGGGCAGTTGCATGCCAGAAGGACCCAAGGAAGGTTAGTGGGAGCTGTACATCAGCACCCAAATGGCCTCTTGTGTGCCACGACGCCCTCTACTGTTAGCAACCTCATGCCCAAGACACTCCTCCAAATCAGAACATGGAAGCTGCACTCTCGGCCTGTCTTAGTAACCTTCATTCTCTTGGCAAAGCACCCATTGTCTGCCGGAGCCCAGTGTCCATTCTTTGGCAGCCCTTATTCTGGAGAGAACTCCCAGTGACTTTTAAAGGAGAACCCTCATGTGATGGCCCATTTAACTTCTTTTCTTCTCTTTTTCTCAAGACACAGGGTGTCTCTGGACTGAAGAGCAGTGAAGAGACAGGGAAGCCCAGTTTCCAGCTTCTCCTGATGGCCCAAGAGCAGGACTAGATGCTACAAAACGCACCACCTCCCTTTCCGCCCTTCATTGTGACACCAAACCATGAGTTTACCCGCCTTCTCATTGCTGGCTGCTAGTGACCACAAAATGCATTGCATAAGGACACTGCAACATGCATTATGCTATATGACAGGCATAGGCAAACTCAGCCCTCCAGATGTTTTGGGACTACAATTCCCGTCATCCCTGACCACTGGTCCTGTTAGGTAGGGATCGTGGGAGTTGTAGGCCAAAAACATCTGGAGGGCTGAGTTTGCCTATGCCTGCTATATGAGATGCTAACAGGAAGAAAGGAGACACAGAAATGGAGCAGCATCAACTTCCTCTGTGCAACATTCAGTTTCATTTGCCCTGACGGTGAGCAAGCTGAGCACTGGGGCCTTGCATGATTCCATTTTCCCTAGAACGCCAAGCTAATGTATTTGGAAATCAGGCGACATTATTCCTCTATCCACAAAGGAGGGAAAAATTAAACAGGGCAGGATACGCGCCCCAGAAACGGTACAAAACGCCTAAAGTGACAGGAATGAAGCCCCACCTGATTTTCCCAATAGCATACACAATGTCCCGTTCAAGTGCACTGAATTTCTGCTGCTCCTGCCAAGCCCAGGAGGAGTGAAGGCCTCCCCCCACCTGCCTCTTATATGCACATGTGAAGAGGACTTGAACTG
Source organism: Podarcis gaigeae (assembly GCF_964106915.1). NCBI lineage: Eukaryota > Metazoa > Chordata > Lepidosauria > Squamata > Lacertidae > Podarcis > Podarcis gaigeae. Next base: position 31,885,526 of record NC_139679.1, on the reverse strand, counting down.
TGTGAGAATCTAAAAAAGGGCAGGAGCTTCTATCCCTTTAAGATTTCACATATCCCATTGGCACAGCTCTGCCCCCCCCAACATAGCATGATGGCAATGGGGGACTTGCACCTGTTAAACCCCACTTCCCCCTTCAAATCTCTCCAAGGGGGAGAGGGCCTGGTCCTTTCGGGAATACAATCATCAAGCCAAGTGCTCTGCTGCGTAGCCTTTGATTTGCTTCTCCGTTAATTCATACAATGATTTGATTGGTCTATGGCACAGCTGCTGTTTTACATTATTGGATTATACCCCAGTGTGCAATTCTCCAGAGTTCAGCACAGTGAATAGCTATTCTTGCCCTTCCTAAATTACGGATCAGGGGCTGACATTAACCCCTCCATCAGCTACAATGTCAGAAGGATGCTGGTGTTCTGCATGGAAGGCAGGGCAGTTACTGACAGCTGGGTGCTTACAAGCCAAGACCTTGACTGCTCAGTGATGACTGTCCCAGTGACACCAAAGCCTGAGACTCTGTGGCACGTGTGTGCCTCTTGCCCCCGTTCTCCATCCTTGGGCACAGGCTTCTCAGGCTGTGTACTTTTTGGGGCATGAATAACTCCAGCAAGGAGTTTGTCCAACATGACTTTGTCCAACATGAACACACACAATCCATCTGCAATTAACACACTAGGAAATCGCACACACCTGTTTGGCACCAGGCTGGACTGTCATCTTGGTTAACGACCCTGAATGGTGCCAATCAAAAGATCAGACGAGAAGCTCAAACTAAACTAGCAAATGAATCGAGTTTTGCTACAGACCTCGAGCAAACTCCTCAGCTTCTCCAGTCCAGGGTACATTGCCCCAGAGTTAACCTCCCACAGGGCTCTGCTGTTCATGTTGGGGTGGTTATGTGACTGTAAGAAGGAGCTCTGGTACAGCTGTGGAGATGCTGAGGGCCAGGGCTTTTTTGCAACTGGAACCCACTAGAACTCAGTTCTGGCACCTCTAGGAGAACAAGGCTTGGGTGTGCTGCAGGCTCCATGGTAAGTGCGCGCCTTGTAAACATTTGCCAATGCCTTAGAGCTGGGGTGAGGAAATTCAGAGCGCAAGAATACTGCGTCTGACGTTTTACATGACTGGGAGAAGGAGAAGGACTTACACAACTGCCTTGTGTAACTGTGCGGCATCAGAGTATGGATTGGGAACTGGGGAGTAGTGGTGCCATTCAGATTTTGAACCACTGTACTCATCATTTCGGAACATTGGCTGGGGCTGATGGGAGCTGAGAGTGCCACCAAGCTGGCAATGCTTGCTCTAGTAGAAATCTTGCCTCTGCCATGAATACATTAGGTGACCTTGGACAAGCTGTTATTCTCAACCTCTCCCAAGAGCTTATATAGTAGTAGTAAGAAGAACAATCCTAGCCTACCCTATGGGGTGGTTGTAGAATTACTGAAATAATTATACAGAAGTAATATAATAATCATCACCATCATCCTAATTCTCAACTATCCACTTTAAAACAAAGCAAAAATAAAGCCACACATCTCATCTCTACCACTCTGGTAGATCTTGGGGGTGACTATCACTGTAATGAAGTGGTGGGCAGCCTATGATCCTGAGCCGTTATCTGTTTGTTTGTGAGATTTATACATTGCTTTTTGAAGAAATCCACCACAAAGCGGCTACAACATTTAAGAATACAAATCCATTTCACAAAACATTTCAAAACACGTACTGTGGAATTCAAATTGGAGCTTAGGAGATGGTTCTGCCAGCACAAGAATTTCTGCTTGCCAGATGGAACCGTCTTCCCTCTCCTTCCTCGGGGGGTGTGTGTGTGTCTCCTGACCCCCACCAAGTTGTTTTGGGGAATGTGGGAGGCATATGGGAGTGAGGAGAAGAGAGGGGAAAGCCCCATGGTGCTAGCACAACTCATTCGTCATTTATCTTAAAGTACCAGCAAAAATATTGAGTGAGTTTAATCCCTCCTCATTTTCCAAAGACTGATCTGGCGTTGTAGCTACGTACATTTGTAAGCTATGAGCCAGGAAGCCCATGAGTCAAACCCCACCTCAGTCGTGAACTCACTTAGGTGACTTCAGATAGCCATTCCTCAGTCCTCATTTGTGATACAAGTATGCCTAATAACACAGGTCTACCTTACATCAATTATTATTAATAGGTGTTTCCAGACTGTCACTAATTTGGGTGGGATTCAACCACACACCAGCATATTCAGTTTGCACATTTATAGTTAAGTAGGAACTCTTGTGCAACAAACTCGCATCCCAAAAAAGTCTGACTTTTTGTGGTAAGGAAAGTGATGGGAAAGTGTACTGGAAAATGTGGGATGACACTTGCTTTTAAGCAGCCTCATCTAACCTCGCTGCAAACCAACTCAAGTAAATGCTCAAAAAACAGCCGACATTTTCTAATCTCCCTACAAATAAGGAAAGCAGGATGAATGCTCATTGAACAAGTCATCTGGAAGCAATGATGACGACGAAGACAACGATGATCAATTATCATCATTAATTTACTACCACCACAACATTACCAAGTGTTAGCTTCACTTCCAGGCTCTGGGATACTAGCACTGTAGATAAGATTTAGCAGATTCAGCAGATGGCAGCTGACCAAACGCTCTTCTCTTTTGAGATTAAATATGAACCTACGTGGACCTTTCTCCTGTGTGCATCTGCTAGAGAACAATGATCTTGTCATCTTATGCCTTTCCTAAGTGAATTATGCCTGAGCAAACCAAAGTGGTCCCTAGACTCACACTTGGGTGAAGAGGGGGCCTCCCCTCAACAGCCTCTCCTTCTCTTCCCACCCCCAGGCTTCTGTATCAAGGAAAGGAAGTTCTTGTGTTACCTTTGGAATCAGCCAAGCTTCCCCCGTGGTGCTCAGTCACTTTGGGCTCTCTAAGAAAGAGAAGAGAAGGAAGAATTGAAATCAATTATTGTTATGGCTAACACACCCACGGTCGATGCCATTTGCTTGCTGACTGGCAACATTCTTTCCGAACATGCGTTATTATCTTCCTAGGAGATTCCGGAAACCTGCCCAGGCTTCAGAAACAGAGCGGCAATATGATCCATGCTCCTGTTTGTACAGGTCAACCAAAGAGCCAGCTGCTAGTCAGAGGGCACTGAATGAAGCCTGCCGTGTTCTGGTTTAAACCTCTTTATTACAAATGCATGATCCTACATTTTTTTCCTGAATGAGCTCAGAGGAGCCATTTAATTTCACAACCACACTGCTGCAAAGCTAAGCTGTGGTAGGTCGTTTACTTACCCAGAAGATGCAATGCTTTGTTTTGTTCTTTTATTTTAAAGCAGTCTCCAGCTGTTTTTGGGCTACAACTCCCATCATCCCTAGCTAGCAGAACCAGTGGTCAGGGATGATGGGAACTGTAATACAAAAAAACCCCCACAAAAAACCACAGCTGGAATCCCAAGTTTGGGAAACACTGTGTTAAAGGCTCAAGTTTCCCATGTGCTAATATCCTCACGACCATAAGCAGTCCCAAGCCATCTTGAGGCCATGCCTGTGCATTGCTGCTTCCGATGACCCCAATTCCCTCTCTTCAACAACTCAGGCATGCCATACGTAAATGCTGATTCTTGTCAAAAGGCTATTTTCTAGTTGAAATCAGTCATTACAGTTATTTGGCTGGGATGCAAGGCCGGGGGCAATAAGGGAACTTCAGATCTACAGGAAGGCATAGAGGTTAAGCATCTTGACTGAGGAATGCTAACAAAGTGCTCTGTGCATCTCAGGCAGGGCCGGCCCAAGACATTTTGGCACCTGAGGTGAACCACAAAATGGCGTTCCCCTGCCTTCCAGGGAAGAAAGTGTGAGTGAAGATCTACATTAGGAACAAGGGGGGAATGAAGAGCTACATCGGGATCTGCTGCCCCTGTGTTTCCTGCTGTCTGAGGCAACTGCCTCAACTTGCCTCATGGATGGGCCAGTCCTGCCCTCTAGTTTTCTGCTTCTTGCAATCCATGCAACTCTGTGAACACCTCTGTGCCGAAGGGAGATACAAGTACAAATTAAGCGAATGGATTAGTTTTTGGAAGAGATGTGCTCCCAGCTGAAGCACAAACATATGAACAGGCTTTACTGGAGCAACAAATCCTTTGCATCTGCTACTGAGCTCTGGAGTTTTGGTTCCTCAGAGCCACAGTTGCTTTGGGAGAAGGTCCTCTTTGCAAATTGTTGCTGAGGATAAGTTCTGACTCTCGCCTGCTCCTTGCACTCATAGCCAACACCACCTTTTAAGGATTCCTGGGTGCTCTGACTGTGTGACATACGGTATGGAGATCAATTATGGAAATTCCTGCCTCTGTGAACCCAATTCAGGGAGAATCACAGCTCATTAGGCCGGGGCTCGCTTCCATTAATGCCGTGATAATATCCGCCCCCATCACTGTGGCTTCCCTGGAAATCGCCCAGAAAGCTCTCCTCTGCAACTCAGCCTGGCAGTAACATGGCCACTACAAAGAAACTCTGTGCTGCCCTCATTCTGCAAAAAACCCAAAAAACCCACTTGCTAAATGAAGACCCTGGGCCCCCTGTGGCTGAGAGGCAGGTCTCAGATCTATCCCATGGGTGCGTGTGCTGAGATCAGTCATCTCCCTGCGCTCCCATAAGCGAATCCTGGCAGTGGAGTGTTTAGGGACCCAGACATATTGACAAGACCCTAGGGAAATAAATAATAGAAGGGGGTGAGATGGCAGTGCCAATAACAATTTATTACCAAATCCTCACGTCTACCAAGGCAGGCACCTTTGCACACTCAATGGCCAGCCATCCTTCAAAAATCTTACCAGCCAGGTTAGCTCGTGTGAGGGGTAGAGTGCGACTAAGTACTACATCATCATGTGAGCAGGCAGAATTTTGTGCAGCACAGAGTTCCAGTTCATTCTTGCACGATCAAGTAAGGCAGGGATTAAGAGAGTAGAAAACAACAACCCAAAATCAACAACTACAGTATCTGCAACATCCATGACAGCGGAATCAACAAAGAAAAAGGAAATTTGCTGGACAATTGCAGGCAGCTAATGCAATACAGTTCAGTGTCACACACATTGCTGCTTATAATCAGAGCAAGAAATTCAACATCTTCCTCCTGCCACAGGACAGCAGTCAGTGATGAACGGTGTCAGCTACTGACGGGGTCTCCACCCAAGGTCCTGAGCACTCCCTCCCTTGTGATTCCTAGCTAATTCTTTCCTTTGAAATTAGCCAGTGCTTTTACTCGGGTTGGGAGAAAGGGCAGTTTGGAGATGGAAAAGGCCACCCAGATAAAGAGGATCATGGTGAGAAGACTGCTGGTTATTGGTGCTTCTTGAGCTTGCAGAGTTGTAGATAGGATACACACAACAAACTTCATGCAAGATAGGAGGTGAGAGAAGCACCTGAAGACCAGTCTTATTTAGCACAAGTTTTTTTTAATATTATTATTATTTCTACAAAGTGATTTCTCCTTATCCTTTAGTATACCCTCTCTCTTCCAGATTCTTTGTTATTTCTAATATTTCATTCTTGTTTGCTATATATTGTGGAAAGTTGTTAACTATGCATTTGGGCGCTTCTTAAAATTTTGCAAAGTTTGCATGATGGTTCCTGAGATCAAGGAGGTTTTTGTCTATGTTTGGGTGCTGTTTTGAATCCAGATGAACCTTTCTAAACAAGTGCTGATTTTAACCACTGATTTCAAAACTGCACTGATTTTTTTTTTTGTCGTTGTTCCTTAGAATTCCCAAGCAACACCAGGTTATCAGTCTGCTTGTCTCTTTTAAATCAAAACATTTCCAAGGAAGACATAGGGACACTTTATAACTTTCCCAAGTGGCAAAACCCATGTAGAGGATTTGACCATGGTCACAGGGGACAATCCATGGCAGGGTTTAGTACCAAATTCAAGCCTCTAGATCAGGGGTAGGCAACCTAAGGCCTGTGGGCCGGATGCGGCCCAATTGCCTTCCCAATCTGGCCCGCGGGCGGTCCGGGAATCAGCATGTTTTTACATGAGTAGAATGTGTGCTTTTATTTAAAATGCATCTCTGGGTTATTTGTGGGGCATAGGAATTCGTTCGTTCCCCCCCAATATAGCCTGGCCCACCACATGGTCTGAGGGACGGTGGACCAGCCCCAGGCTGAAAAGGGTTGCTGATCTAGATCTAGAAGTGGGGAACAGGTTAGCCACCCCTGCTCCAGATTTAAAAATTCCTATACACTGGACCATCCCTACCTGCAAAGGCATTTTCCTAGGCTGGATTTGTTCCGCCAGTGCGCCAATGGAGCCCTGACCTCCCTGCCACTCCTCCCCGCCCCATCCTGTCCAGGTAAATTGAAGCAACTCAATGGTTCCACACTGGCTGCTACTGTGCCTAGCAGGGGGCAACATTAGAGCTTTATTTATTTCAGTAATTTCTACTTTGCCTGTCCACTCCAACTGTGCACTCAGACACTTAGAACATTCCACAAAACAACAAATATTTTAAAAACACAGCACATATATATCTCTATATAAATATGTACCACCATCACCGCATGGGCAGCAGCTTTGAGTGAACCAAAGACCCTCCAAGTAAACCATGTCCACTTCCCCATTCCCCTCCCTCTCTATTAGGCTTTTCAAGTACTCCTGTTATGTCCCACATCCTGTCTTCTCCTCCTCCTTTGCGACTCCAAAATTAATGTTGCTGTTTAATTAAATTCATTAGCTCAGATTATCTGGCTATATAACCTGCCCCCTACCTCTTCCCTATTTTCTGTCCCTCTCCATGCACAAGCAACAGTGGAGAGTTTCTTTATGGGCCATTAAAAGCGTAATGTTTAATTTATCGGCGCATTCTCAGGTGGGTGGGTTGGCTGGTCCCAATGTCAACACTTTTAATTAAATGAGAAGAGCTTTTGCACAGGGAAAGGGGGCCATGTTTCCAGCAGCTAATCAGAGAACCGCTGGGGTGAGGGCTCTGCACAGGCAACATAGGCAAACATTGCTCTTCACGCTAGTTGTGCATGACACGTAGGGAGGAGAAAATCCAGTGGATTAAAGCCAGCAGGAGAGGCCCTACTTGCACTGCCTTACCCTAGTTATGGGGTGGTGCGGCACATTAAGGGGTCTTCTCCGTGGTGAGGAAGAAGGAATGGCCTCCACACTGAGGTGCTTCTTGCTTTCCATTGGCAGGTCAAAAGGCACCTCTTTCTCTAGGCCTTGAAGGCACAATTACCGTATTTTTTGCTCTATAAGACTCACTTTTCCCCCTCTTAAAAAGTAAGGGGAAATGTGTGTGTGTCTTATGGGGTGAATGCAGGCTGCTCAGCTATCCCAGAAGCCAGAACAGCAAGAGGGATTGCTGCTTTCACTGCGCAGCGATCCCTCTTGCTGTTCTGGCTTTTGAGATTCAGAATATTTTTTTCCCTTGTTTTCCTCCTCCCAAAACTAGGTGCGTCTTGTGGTCTGGTGCGTCTTATAGAGCGAAAAACACGGTAAGTAGTCTGAACTGAAAGGGGTCAACTCCTTCCACGGAATGGTGTTCAATGTTTCGGTATGAATTATGTGAATTTTAGAATGCCCCTCCCACATATATATCCTGCCCAGGGACCATGTGGTCATAAATGTAGTAATAATTAGTACACTAGCCCGGCTTGTCCTGGCAGGGTACTTTGGCCAGCAGCCACCTTGCGATGGAGGGCGAGGAAGCGGGATTGTCATACACTGCAATTGTTTTTTTTCTTGCACAGGTATCCCATTCATTTGCTGGCTGTAACCCTTTAGAGCCCTTTCTGGCTTGGAACCAGCAGACCTCAGAGACCGTTTTGTGTTCTGCAGGGCAACCTCTGTGTGGCCTCTGCGTCCAGACCACATGAGGTGTGGAATCTGTGGGGAAGATGTAAGGCCTTTTTTCCAGCCTCTCTACTGAGGTTCGTCGTTTATTTGTTCAGAGAGGATGCAAAACCCTTCCCTTCTGAAAGGCTTGCGGACACTGGCAGGGTGGTGGGGGCACTGCGTTCTTGCATTGCTTCTATTGTTGATTGTATGGTGCGCATTAACTTCTTCTTGCTTATTTTCTGTAGGAAGCTGCCTTGAGCTTTGGAGGCACACATTTCTGAAAGGTCACCAGTTTCACAGAAAGCAGAAGCGGCCTCCTCTCCAAAAAAGGGGAAAGTAGAGGATATCTTTGTCTCTCATAACATTATAATCTGGAGTCACCCACTGCAGTTTACTCGCAGCAGACTCAAGGCAGATAGAGGAAAGTTCTTTTTCACATCAGTGAACTCATGCAAGGTTCTGCCACCTGGCTCCAATGGCTGCTTGTGGGTTTTCCAGGGGCATCTGGCTAGATGCTGCTAGAGTGCTGGGCAAGATGAACCTTTGGTCTGATCCAGCAGCACTGTGTAGGAACGTGCACATACGTTGGACACCAGTTATTTCAGAAAAAAAACCAGTGAATAAGCTTGCAAGGCTAATATGAACATAAAACCACCTGCCAATACTTCGCTTTCAAGGGTACAGATGGAGAGCTAGCATGGCAAAGCAATCAAACCAGCCAGGCCCAAATAAATGGATTTTCTCCTTCACGTGTTGGCATCACATTCTAGCGCACCCCAGAATGATGGTGGCTTCGTAAAAACACTGTTCCTCACTCCAGACATTATAGGTAGGGTGGCCAGAGTTGTGGGGGCAGTGGAAAGGACACAGGATGGATGGAGATACTTGGAGCATTCCCTTGCTATTAATGCAGCATCTAATATCTGGGCAAGAGAAAGCTGCCTCTTGATGCCACGACAACGTCCTGAACTAGAAGCACTTGGCTTAGCCCTGGTAGTTCTGTAACCTTCCGTCTAGGCTCCGCTATGCAAATTTCAATTCTCAGGCTTGGATTCCTTACCCGCAAAGTCCTGGAATGGGTGCAGGCAAGAAGGGAAAGCCAAGGAAATGACATGCTAAACCATCTCTCCGGGGTCATGACCCCATCCCTGTGCCAGTACCGTCCCACCCAGCAAATGTCCTTGCAGAATCGACAGGCACGGACCTTTCCTCTGCCCTTGGGTTCTTCTCCCCAAATGCGCAGACTTCTGTCGCTGTTGCAGGCACTCCAGGAAAAGGCTGGCAGTGAGAGCCAGGCAGAATTGCTGCAGTTGTCCCTGGCAGAGGCTGCTCCCTGACACACTGGGCAACTGGGACTTGCTCCCAAATAGAACGAAGTGCCCTACTCAGATAATGGGGCTTCCTTCCTTCCTTCGGCCGCTTCTCCAACGATTCCCTTTAAAGCTAATCTCGGAGGCTTCCAATCCTCACACCGCTCCCTTCTGACATGGATCCACTTCAATTACGAAGCTAAATAAGAACCAGGAAATATTAGAAATTGAGGGTGGGGAGGAAGGGGGTGGAAAGAAAAAAGGGGGAAAGGGGAAAAACCACACACAAAGCAAGTTTGCTGGGGCTGGCTGTTGGCTCGCCGAGCTGGAGAACAGAGCAGTGATGGCTCTGTGCCGCTCACTAAAAGCATGAGTGTCACTAAATCAATAATTCATTTACTTTAATGAGATAAGTACTTTGAAAACTAATTGCAAACCTGCTCCATTTACTCCAACCCCGGTTATAGGCCTTAATGTAAATCGCACAAGTGCCGCTAGAGGAAAGAGCTGGGGGAATCATGTGTCATCTTTCTCCCCTCTTCTAAGAAAGAGAAATATCCATCATACACAAGAGAGAGCCTCTAAGTAACCGCTTCAATCAATCAAGGTGTCTGTCAGAGCTCCCATCCTTCCTTTGCGCGCACACCCCAAGCTCACCCCAATGCACCATTCGTTCCTCAGAGAAGTATCTGAAGTGCCCAATAAAAAGCGAGGCCCTCAAATATGCCCACTGCATGGTCGGAAGGAGAGGTGCTTAGCTCATGAGAATCAAGGGTGATCAGTGCGCTACACCAGTCCTCTGGGCACAGCAGGACGATGTGTTTGAGAGGATGGTGGCATTGTTGAGTGGCCCCGCTCTTAACTAGCTCACCTAATTAACAAGAGTGTTTGTGCAACAGGCATGGCTCACTGCATCAACAGAAGTATCATTTCCAGATCAAGGGACGTAATAGTCCCACTCTATTCTGCCTTGGTCAGACCACACCTAGAGTACTGTGTCCAGTTCTGGGCACCACAATTTAAGGAGGATATTGACAAGCTGGAACATGCAGAGGACGGCAACCAAGATGATCAAGGGTCTGGAAAACAACTCTTATGGGGAGAAGTTGAGGGAGCTGGGTATGTTTAGCCTGGAAAAGAGGAGACAGAGGGGAGATATGATAGCCATCTTCAAACCTCTCAAGGGCTGTCACATGGAGGATGGAGCAAGCTTGTTTTCTCCTGCTCCGGAGAGTAGGACTAGAACCAATGGATTCAAGTGGAAAGAAAGGAGATTCTGATTAAACATCAGGAAAAGGTTTCTGACAGTAAGAGCTGTTCGGCAATGTAATAGACTCCCTTGGAAGGTGATGGACTTTTCTTCACTGGAGGTTTTTAAGCAGAGGCTGGAAGCCCATCAGCCGTGGATGCTTCAGTTCAGATTTCAGTATTGTTCCAACTCTACAATTCTATGATTCTATGATTCAGTGCACAGGCTGCTGGAGAAGGGATGGGGAACCTGCGGCACTCCAGATGTTGTTGGACTACAGCTTCTATCTCTCTTGCTCGCTGGCCAGGCTTGCTGGGGCTGATGGCATCTGGTGGTCACAAGTTCTGCATCCTTGCTGTGGTCACAAGCCTCAGGGCCCACCGCCCAGTTCTTGACAGCTGCAATTTTCAGCCTTTGCTATCTTCCGGACACATCAGGTGGTTGTGTGCATGATTCATCCACATGCTAAGCTCACACACCAGCTTTTGGTACACCTCTGTGTTTGCTAAGCCCAGCTGAGTGCGAGGTAGCAGCATGCAACACATCACTGCAGGCTGATGTGCCTGGAAGTCATCATGGAGGTAGATGGAAACTGTAGATGCCACGGGCTACAGCTGCCATGGAGAAGGTCAGGAGAACAGGTCTTCAGAGGAGGAAAAATCCCTTAACATTTGAACTATCAAGAGTGGCAGGATGCCTTATATAGCAAAGCTAAGCAGATGCCGGGAAACAGCCAACACCCTCCGATCCACTAGCTAGCTTGGAGAGATAAAAGTCTGGCAAGTTCTGGCCATGGGCAATTTATTAGTTTCTTGTTAAAGAGCCTAATAAATTTCATACTGCCTGCATGCCATTTTTAGAATTTGAAAAAGGGGGAGGGCGGACAAATGAATGGATGATGTAGCAAAAAGGTTAGCCAGACAGAAATGGTTTTGTGTAACAAAGAATTGCACTAAGGATGGATATGTGCTTCAATTTGTATTATAATTTTCAAAGTTTGCATATTACATTAATTATAGATCAAATCCTTGAAGAATTCTGTTGGCAAGGACCTCATTTTGATCTAATGAGACATATGCTGGTAGACCGTGTTTTATCATATATATATATATATATATATATATATGCAGGTTTTGGTGTCCTCGGGTGTCTTCCCGTGTAAAAGTTGGGGTGTCTAGGCGACGTTTCGACGAGGTCTCACTCGTCATCTTCAGGCTGGTGCTTTCGGCTTCTTGTTACTGGAACAGAGCGGGATCTCAATGTTTGAGTTCCTATAAATACTGTAGAGGGGGTGTGGTGTCTAGCCTCCAATGTTCTGGGCAGAGAGGAAGTTCCCAGGCTAGTGTGCCTTTTCTTCTTTTGTTCCTTAATTACTTGAGAGATACCTTGAGTGATTTCTTGAGTGATATCCTGAGTACCACTTAGGTGGGTCATTAGGTGTGGATTAGTTGCTAAAGTCTTTGTGTCTTGACCTCTTGAACTTTGTGAAGAGTTTTCCTGAGAAGATGGCTGTATTGCACTTAGTTGTGCTTTGGCTTGGCTTCGTGTATAGGGGCGAGCTGTGGTTTTGTGGCTTGTGTCAGCCAGATCTGTGTAGGGATTGCAGGGGGGTGCAGCATCCGGAGGTGCCACCATGGATTGGCTACTGGATGGTGTCAGTAATTCATCTGTGGAGAGGGTCTGGGTTTGGGTCTGGTGTGGTTGATTGGTGTTGGCGTTCTGTGTGCCTCTGGATCTGGTGTCAGTTTTTGTGGGGAGGGCTAATTTCCAGATGTCTGGCAAGCGGGATGTGTCGTCACGCTTGTTCATGTTGTGAGGGTGTTTCTCTATCTCGATGGCACAACTAAGTGCAATACAGCCATCTTCTCAGGAAAACTCTTCACAAAGTTCAAGAGGTCAAGACACAAAGACTTTAGCAACTAATCCACACCTAATGACCCACCTAAGTGGTACTCAGGATATCACTCAAGAAATCACTCAAGGTATCTCTCAAGTAATTAAGGAACAAAAGAAGAAAAGGCACACTAGCCTGGGAACTTCCTCTCTGCCCAGAACATTGGAGGCTAGACACCACACCCCCTCTACAGTATTTATAGGAACTCAAACATTGAGATCCCGCTCTGTTCCAGTAACAAGAAGCCGAAAGCACCAGCCTGAAGATGACGAGTGAGACCTCGTCGAAACGTCGCCTAGACACCCCAACTTTTACACGGGAAGACACCCGAGGACACCAAAACCTGCATTCCTGTACCCGTGAAAATCTACGAAAGCATATATATATATATATATATATATATATATATATATATATATAGACAGAGATAGATATAGAAGTGGATACCTATAAAATGTAAATGTTGTCTTGCAGTGTTAATCCTTTAAAAAAACCCCAAAAACCCTTACAGGCACCTGATATGTTTGCATGAGTTTTGCATGCTCACTTTCTTTTCTAATGCATGTTGGTCCCCACAATGGATGAAGATGCTTGGTGGTGTCTTGCAGTGGCTGAAGGTGGAAGCTTTTCCCTTGTCTTGCCTCACTCTCTGACATACAGGGGTGGTAATGTTCACCTATCTTTTTGGAGTCATAAGCATTACTGAGATAATGTACAAGTATTCCGAATGCTTCGAAAGAGCCACATAAACGCTATGGGGATGAGCAAGTTCCTCCACTGCTAAAATTCCTCCTGCAATCAGTAGCTTGCAGGGAGAGTTCTTGTGGTGTTTGCAAGAGCACTGAGCATGACTCACCGTGAGCAAAGTGAGAGGGCACAGATCGGACCTTAAGTATATGTTGCTATTCCACCTGTTATTAAAGTTCAGAGGTGAGTATGGACTCTTATGTAGTCCAAACGGCACCACAGACCACACACAAGAGGAAATTACTAGCAGGCTCTTGAAAAATCACAAAAACTATACAGTGGCACCTCAGGTTAAGAACTTAATTCATTCTGGAGGTTCGTTCTTAACCTGAAACTGTTCTTAACCTGAGGTACCACTTTAGCTAATGAGGCCCCCCACTGCCGCCAAGCGATTTCCATTCTCATCCTGAAGCAAAGTTCTTTACCCGAGGTACAATTTCTGGATTAGCGGAGTCTGTAACCTGAAGCGTCTGTAACCCAAGGTTCCACTGTATTTTGTGGTTGCAGGGACAACGCAAAAAACAGCCCAATGAATTCTAAACATGCTCAGTGGTTACAGACTACTGGCTGATTGTGGTGGGTAAAGGTAAAGGTCCAGTTGTGACCGACTCTGGGGTTGCAGCGCTCATCTCACTTTATTGGTCGAGGGAGCCGGCGTTCAGCATGACAAAGCCTCTTCTGGCGAACCAGAGCAGCACACGAAACGCCGTTTACCTTCCTGCCGGAGCGGTACCTATTTATCTACTTGCACTTTGACGTGCTTTCGAACTGCTAGGTTGGCAGGAGCAGGGACCGAGTGACGAGAGTTCACCCTGTCACAGGGATTCAAACTGCCAACCTTCTGATCGGCAAGTCCTAGGCTCTGTGGTTTAACCCACAACGCTACCCGCTGATTATGGTAGGTAGGTGGTGGTAAAATGGTATGTAGAATTCTGAAAGAGGGCAAGGCTGGCTGGCGAGGACACTGAGCAAACTTCATCTTTTGTTGTGTAAGGCTCTGAATCTCAGGGTTGTGGGTAAAAGATTCCTGCATTGTGGGACGTTGTACCAGATGACCCTTCCAACTCTACAATTCTATGATTCTATATATTATTATTTCTAAGAATACTTCTTTCAGAATCAAGCCACTGAAAGTCAACTGTGATACTGGCATATGTGTTACCAGAAATGACCCCCTCGTATTTTATGGGTTAGCTCCTCTGAGAGGAGCTAGCCTTTTCTCTGTGGCTTTCTTGGGGATTTCCTCATTGAACAAAATTGCATATTATATGAAACCACAGTTCTGAAGTGCTACAATCCCAATTGTTCCCTCTGAGCACTGTAGGCTTCATTAGCAGAAAGCAATATTTTTAGCTTAAGTCACAGGAAACAATTTCAGATTGCGGGGGCACATTTTCAAGGAAAGAAGAATGCATCACAAGTTTCCAGTGTTCCAGCCCTGTACGCCATAAAATTAATCCAAGGAGAAAGCAGGCTTGAGATGGTCACCAAGTCCTTAATTCTAGGCACTCGTTCAAGTGTGCATGCAAGCATCAGCTCTGTTTCAGATTCCTCATACCAGTGCCTGAAAAAACGCTGGATTTTTTCAGATTTGTCAGAAATATTTAGAATTATTAATAGAATCATGGCACCTAGTGGTTTGCCAGTTCATGCAGGTTCAACAAGCCTTTAAAACAGAATGGTCCTTGGGGTTCATATTGCTTAAGAAGTAAAACAACCACCACCCAGCATGGCATTTAAGGGTGAGGTAAGAAAGAACCAACATTAGCAAGCAGAGTAAAACATAAAATACAAAACTTATAAGTCCTTAACAAAGTGTGAAAAGGCTACAGAACAGGACCCTGGATTTCACTGATCCCTAATCCACTGTAATCATGCTCATGGGACAAGACATCCATGAATCTCACAATACCATATGTCCTTTAACTCACTTTCAGAGGCTCACCCTCGACCTGCCACTCCTTACTGGCATTATAGAATAGATCGATTTTATTTGTGTGTGGCGCAATGGCTATTTAAAAACATAGCAGCAGTACAGATACTTACAGCCACAAATTAGCAGCAGATAGGGTCTCCTGCTAGGACAGACACCAGAGAAGCCAGGACAAAACATAGCACTGATAATATACAACACTAATAATAATCAATACAAACAAAGATTAACAACAACGGCCTGGATGGCTCCGTTGGTTAGAGCATAGTGCTGACAATGCCAAGGTTGCAGGTTTGATCCCCATATGGGACAACTGCATATTCCTGCACGGCAGGGCATTGGACTAGATGATCCTCAGGGTCCCTTCCAACTCCATGATTATATGATATAGAGCAAGATACTATTTTAGATGGTCCTATCTGCAGTCCATGATGGAAATCTTTAAGAAGTTACCATGGTTTTTTTGAGCTGCTACTGCACAGGTGGCCACCTTGCAAATGATATCAGTCCCACTTGCTCTTGGTCTCATGAAGTCTGCCAAAAAATGAGTTCTGAGATCTCTATGCAAGGGACAATGCAAAAGATAACGCACAGCACCTTCCACCTTCCCAAGGACGAAAGCACCTGTCAGCTGTGCATAGAAAATCCGTTTACAGTGGTACCTCAGGTTACATACACTCCAGGTTACAGCCCCTTCAGGTTACAGACTCCGCTAACCCAGAAATCGTACCTTGGGCTAAGAACTTTGCTTCAGGATGAGAATAGAAATCGTGCTCCGGCGGCGCGGCGGCAATGGGAGGCCCCATTAGCTAAAGTGATGCTTCAGGTTAAGAACAATTTCAGGTTAATAACGGACCTCCGGAACGAATTAAGTTCTTAACTAGAGGTACCACTGTATACTTTCCCTCCCGGAAGACATTGTTTGGAAATGAAGGACAGTGAAAGCTTTTCTAAGGGTAACAAATGTTAGGTCTTGAAAGTACTGTTGAAAACACTGACCTCTCTTTAATAAACTAAACCAAGGGGAAAACACTTGGCATTGACTGGCAAGAACATTTTCATGAGAATCTTCCTCAATGTACTATGGAAGTCACTGGCGTTCCATGGTTTTGTACCCTGCCAAAGAGGAAACACAATCATTCCTAAGTCAGGTAAAGAGGGGTAAAGAGAGGAAGTTAGTTTGCACATAGAATAGGATCGTTCTAGAAAAGAAAGGAAACACACACTAAAACTGCAAGATACACAGGCTGCAACCCAGAAAACTGGTCAAAACTGTGATCCTTTGACTGGATGCGGCTTGAAACTGGCACATCAATTCTATGTGTGTGCGAGTGTGAGCACACACACAAACATGTGGTGGAGAAGACACCTGTGTGTGGGTATGTAGCTAGAGGTTCATTCCTCAGATGAGTTTTTCTCTGCTGGATATAAACCTGGCACCCAATCCTGCACTGCACTCTGCCCACACATTCAGAATCTATTCAGCTGTCAAGGCAAGACAGAAACCAGGTGATATTCATTTGACAGAGTAGGAGTAAAAATCCGGTGAGCCCAGAGCTGGGGAGGGAAACCTGATGTACTGCCCAGATTCTGACACTGACGCCAAAGCTTTTTTCTGACTGGAGGCTTAATGAGAAGAGAAAGTCCATATAGGCCATTCGAGGGGTTCATCTATCGGCTCAGCATTTGAAATGGAAAGAAAAGAAGCCCCACCTAGTCGTTCACCTCATCTCACCTCACACTTTCCATTTCTTCTGCTAGGGAACACTGGAAAAGGATTGGGGCTGTTGAAAAGAACTTGTTTAACCTCGGAGGATTCGATTCACAATACTGAGACCCACACACTACCCCTAAAGCACTTTTAAAGCACCTCTTGTGTTCCCCTCTCATAGAGCTACACACTACAGTACCCATGATTCATTGGGGGAAGACATGTGCTTTAAATGTGCATTCCATGAGCTTTAAATGTATGGTATGGATCTGCCCTCTTTCTGCACGCTTAGAGTATCCCCACTTGAGACGGGGGCACTATTGGGAATAAGTTCAGGACAGGAGGAAAAATGGGGTGGGGTAGCCTGTAAAATACCTTGTGTGTGCGCGTGCGTGCGTGTGCTTGAGATTGCAAGGACTCCAACAGAAAGGGGGTGATAACTTGGTGGGTTGGGAGAAATGATTTGGTGATCATTATTTAAGGGATTCATTCCCCGCCCTTCAGCAAGTTCTCCAGGGCGCCTTAACAAAGAATTAAAATGATAGCGAAACCACCATAAAACCAAAACATTAAAACAATGCAGTTCAGAAGAGTGACATAAAACCATCCAGGAAAGCTAAAGGAAAACAGCACCAAAAAGTTATCAGCAGAGATTAAACGGGTTACATTCCAAGGCTACGGTACTTGGCTGCTACGGGCAATGTTACAGCTGTGCTGGGCTCCCTAGTGGTCTTTGAGATGAGCACATGCTAGTACAGCTAAACCTGGAATGGCCAGGATCTTGTTGAAACTGTCCTCAGAGGCATTGAATGTGACTTCTGCTTTTGCACGCAAGATGCCCAGGACTGGCAAAAAGTGCAGGACTTCTGCACCCTGGCAACGAGGAGTAAGTTATTCTGCAAGCAGCAGCCCCTGATGCTCCATAGATCTTCTTGCTGCTGCTCCATCTCAGGGAAAAGGGGTGGGGTGAGAAAATCAATGGGTAATAACAACTCAATTAATCACACGGGGTGTGGCAGCGGATGGGGATGGGGGTAAATTGATTAGGATCCTCAATAAGGTCGGTGTGGCTGTCTACTCTGAGGGCAGGGCCTCTTCATCATCACTTTATCTACGAGAGGTGTTGATGAGTGAGGGGCTGTGATTTTAGTGCCATTTGCAATTGCAACCGTGAAGGAACAGGAGCTGTGCCTCTTCCCCTAAATGTGAATAGAGATCTCTATTCCCCAACACACTCCTTGCAGTGCGCCTACCATCAGACCAATGCTGCACAATAACTCCTTTCGATTGGGGTGGGTGGGAATACAGACCTTGTGCATTTGCCCGAGATACCTTACTATGCATACAAATATGCTACGGTACACAGCAAAAGGAAAGCATGCAGGGCTGTATGTATGTGTGGTTGTTTTCTGGGCTTGATGGGACCCGTGTGCCAGATTTCTCATCAGCTTCATCATTCTGTTTCCCTCAGAGACTGGCTCTGGGTCTGCACTCAGCAATATAAGAAAACTGCACAGGGTGAAAATTCTGGTTGTCCTAATAAAGGTATTTCTCTAATATGTGTTTTGGAATACTGCAAAGCTGTATCACAGAAGACTCGAGTCGTAACATTTTGCAGCTAATAGACTTGTGAGTCTGGCACTGGTAAAACAGTTCCAGAAAGCGCTGAGAAGGCAAAAGTGATTAGGGAAAAAATGCTATTAAGGAATGCGTATTTCAGAAACAGGCAGATTATAAAAATGCACGATGCAAGGCAGCCAGCAAGGGATTTTTTTCCCACGGTGCGATCCCTGAGGAGTCCAGCAAAACAACAACAGTATTTCCAGTAATTTTCTCCACAGGTGAGGGAAGAGCCATTCCACAGTGACTGACCAAAAAAAATCTAGTTTGTAGAATTTCCTTCACAACATTTTGAGGCAGCAAGCAATACACCCTCAAACGAATCTGGATGCAAATAATGATTTTATTTTTATTTTTTAATCTTACATGTATGTTTTTAGTGGGGGGCAGAGTAAGAAAGCATACAAAACTCTAAACCAGAAAAATTTGATTCTGAAATTCTATGAAATCACGTAGATTAATAATATTTACACACATGAGCAAAGAAATATAAATCTACACCATAGTTAGAAATGGCATCTTTTAATCTCAAATCCATAATCCCTGCCTGCTATAACTGTGCACTTATATGATTCTGCACAAGAGAAACAAGGCAAAATTAGGTACCTGGTGCAAGCTTCAGCAGCCTGTGCATCTCAGTTTTTAGTTTTAATCAAGTTTCTAGACCTTATTATAGCTGTGAAAATAGGCCTGAGAACGAAATGAAACCTGGTTAAATCTGAGAAGCTATAGTAGGGCTAAATACGGTTTCCTTCAGCCAGGGGGGCACTTGAGCTCTCTGCTTCTCTCCAATTGAATTTCCTTTTAGAAATGGAAGCCACCATTCTCAAGATGTTAGTAGCCTGTTGTTTTTTATCACACCTAGATATGGGTGACAAAAATGCACGAGCACCAGCTCTCCCTGACTACTGACATCACAGTATTTCTGGCAGAAAAGTGATGGCTGGGAAAGCCCATGGAGGAACCTGAGATTTACGGAGTTATTACAAGAAGCTTGGTGTGAGCAGAAACCCCAGGCCCAGACTCCCATGTTTGCTGCCCATCTCATTTACATGCAGCCAACAGAACTCAGTAATTTGATCTTCATCTTTGGCATCACCACTTACCATGTGCCTGTATCAGGGGCAGTCAATGCTATGAACTCTACGTGTTGTAGGCTACAACTCTCATCAGCCCCAGCCAACGTGGATAATGGTCAGGGATGATGGGAGTTGAAGTCCAAGAACATCTGAAGGTTTCCATGTTGGCTACCCCTACTCTATATGGACAGGTTGCTAAGAGGTCAACATAATCAAATATATATGCATTAGCCATACCCTCCAACATTTCTCCAATGAAAATAAGGACACCCTATGTACATAGACCTTCGTTTTCTGGGCTAAAACAAGGAGCTTGAACTTTCTTACTCATTTCCCTTATACACTCTAAGGCAGGCATGGCCAAACTTGGCCCTCCAGCTGTTTTGGGACTACAATTCCCATCATCCATGACCACTGGTCTTGTTAGCTAGGGATGATGGGAGTTGTAGCCCCAAAACAGCTGTAGGGCCAAGTTTGGCCATGCCTGCTCTAAGGCTACAGTCCTTTACCTAATTACCCGAAAGCAAACCTCACAGAATTCAATGGGATTTACTTATGCATAGATGCAAAATTGCACGGTTTATTACAATAGTCTGGCATACTAGCAGAAAGCATAAGCATCTTATAGAAAGGGGAGTTTTTCAAACCCCTAGGAAAATGAAATATATTTTCATTTCTGATTCTATTATTTTATCCAAAAAAAAGGCTCTTCACACACAAAACTTTAAAAGAAAAAAAAATGTGTTATCATAGAAATTCCCTGTAGGCTTAATTTACCTGCTACCTTAGGACCAAACTGAAGCACACATGCCCATCCCAAGACATTTGATGAAATGTGCAGAATGGGTAGGAGGGGGGGCAGGTATTCACATGCAATCGTGAAGCAGACTTTTCTTTTGTTTGTTTCTTTCTGCTAGCAAAAGAAATTAGCAAAATATTTGGGTGAATGACTGTATTGCTGCAAACATGTCATGTTTAAGAGACAGAAAAAGAAGTCTTTGCTAGCGGTGACTAGGGAGAGAGAAAACACACCATTCATGTCCAGCATTATGCAAAAGCTTGCACTTCTAATGATGCCTTCTGTGAGAATACCAGGGAACGAAGCACAAACAATTTCTGACCAAAGAAAAATATCTATAACAGATTGTGCAAAGCAAACAAGACAAACAAGCAAGCAAACAAACCCTGCCAATCCAGACACCAATCTGCAACTGTTGTCTTCCTGGTTTTATTTGTTCCCTGAGCACAGATCAACAGGGCATTCTCAACCTCTTACTGGCATAAGGCATGGCAGAGTGGGAGTAGTTGGGGATGGGAAAGGGCTTTTATCAGAAAGACAAATCTGTTGTAAAATTGATTGGAATAGCTTAAAAAAAAACCACACACAAACAACACAACCAACCCAACAGCCCAGAGTGTGCTGGGATTTGGCTGAGAGCGAGGATTCTGAAAGTGCTGCAGGATCCAAGACACAGAGGATGTATAAAACGCACAGAAAACTTCCATGCAGAAATCTTTCACCCTTAAGGGATTCAGTGATGCATTGCTATAAAGAGGGAGTGGGTGGGGGGAAATGAAGGGGAAATGAAGGGGCTGCTTTTTATTTTTTATTTTTGCTCTCTGTGCCTTAATTTCATCTCAGAATGAAGAAGTACAAGAGCAAATTGAAATAGCTATTTCAGCCCAATACAGCTGCTGTCTTCAAATCGGCATCAGGTTTGTTTTACTGGATATGTTCTGTTTCCTTCTATTTAGCGCCTTGGTGGTGGTGGTGGGGAACCCTACTGTGCATGTATAAGTGCATTTAAATAGCAGCTCCTGCCACTAAATTGTGTTTATTCTTTTTTCAGAAACAGCACTTCACTGTTGTTCCGACTCTTTTTATTTGGTGATCCACCCTTGTCCTGTTTCTGCAGTGCTACTGCCTTAATGCAAGTATACTAGAGTTTTCTCCTCCCCAACTCACCCCCACCCCCTGCCCACAAACAGTAGCATAGCTTTGGTCCATATTGGGCACATGCACACACCTATCTATATCCTCTTACATTTCTAAAAGCAAAGGTTCTGGCAGGAAAAACAAAGTATACTGCAATGTGCAGAAAGCGAAAGTTGATGACTCATGACAGCTGCACTGGGAATCACCACCAGAGGTGTAGAATTCCTTCAAGAATGCAAAGCATACGCCATCTCCTGCAGCTTAAAAATACTGACCCCCCAGTTCGTAATGTAATAACAGCGGAGATAAGAAAATTCCAGCACTGTCTTCCTTGGAGATATAGGCAGCCCCACTGTGCTGCAGTTACCATGGTTGTAGCAATCATTATGCATTGCGCTCAGCCCTGTAAATCTGCTATCCCGGCATTCCTCTTTCCCTAGCCTTGCTGAAATGGCCTGAGCCATTAGTTTGGTGTAGTATACAGTGGATGCTCGAGTTGCGAACGTGTTCCGTGCGGGATGCACACTCGCAACCTGCAGCATTCACAACCCACAGCGGCACGTCTGCGCATGCATGGGTTGAGATTCAGAGCCTCTGCGCATGCGCAACCACCGAAACCTGGAAGTAACCCGTTCCAGTACTTCCGGGTTTCGGCGGGTCCGTAACCCGAAAAAATGGAACCTGAAGCATCTGTAACCCGAGGTATAACCTTATCTGGATTGCTTCAGGTTGCCCACCCAGGAGAGTCCAGGAAAACACCTTCAGAAAGAAAGTAGAAAAAGAAATGCAGACAGGCTGAAGGATGATAGCTTGGTGATACGCAGAGATGGCCTTTTCCCAGATGAAGGAAAAACAGCAGTTTTGGGAGCTTTAGATCACCAAGTGGAACCAGATGGGCCTTGTGAAGTCACCTGACTTCCCAGGCTAGGAGGATTATGGGTAAAAGGGTGAATAATCCAGTTGGAATGATTCCGTCCTCTCACCAGGACTGTGAGCAGCATGTGTGTTTGATCCATATGTGTGAATGTGTGCAGCACCTGACGATTGAACTCTGTTGCTCACTTCATTCGCCTCGACAGGCTAATCTCTCAAAATGCTAGGAGCAGAGGATCCAGCCTCAGTGCAGATTATCAGATTGGAGGATCCTGAGAAGCACATACACAAACACGTCCTCTTTTAAGGCAGAGGAACAGGTTGGGAGGGCATTATGAAAAGGTTGCTACCATTCAATCCCAAGCGCAGAAGAGAGAACACTGGAAAGTGTTTCCTCTAGCTGTGCGCAATGCAAATCAACTAAGCATTCTCGTTCAAAATAGCTGGTCAGTCTTTCTACCTCTCTATTTTCAAAAAAAGGACTGGGTAAATCCCAGGTGTCTGGAAAGTGAAGCCAGTGCCAAGGAATTTTAAATATAGTATTCAAACATGTGCAGTCGGGAGTGTTGGTGCAGGCTCATTAAAATGTAACTAGAAACTTTAATTATCTTTCCAAATCTGGACTATTCCTTAGTATCCTGGCACGTGCACAGCGATTAGCCATACAGATCCTCTGTGATCTGGCTGCAGAGCTGAAGGACACCTTCCATTTGGAATTTGCCAGAGCTGGGAACATTAATTTGCCAAGAGCTTCAGGGGTCAGAAAGAGAGATGGTAAAGAATTTCAAAGACTTAAGAGGAAAAGGATATGTTTACAGTGGTACCTCTGGATGCGAAAGGGATCCGTTCCAGAGCCCCATTTGCATCCAGAAGTGAACGCAACCTGTGTCCGCGTGGGTCGTGATTCACCGCTTCTGCGCATGACGTCATTTTGACCATCTGCGCATGCGCGAGCGGCGAAACCCGGAAGTGAGCCACCGCAGCACACAACCCAGAAATACTTATCCCGAAGCTACTTCAACCCGAGGTATGACTGTAGTTTCAAACTGCTTCAAGCACAAGGAGAGATGTTATAGAAATGTCTGAAATGAAAGTAAATACATACATCGACCTATCTGCGTATGGTTTTCTAGAGTAGGAACTGTTCATGGGTACAGATAAAACAACAAATTTCAGAGGCTTGCTGGAAGCAGGAACATAATTGATAGTCGTCCCTGAACAAGAGGACTATCCGTTGCCCTAAGTAACAGAAAAGCAAGTTAAAATTAACTATTAGAAACAATTATTCAAACCTGTAAGAATAGCTGAGCAGAGGAAGAAAATTCCCAAGAGAGGTTGTGGTATTTTTAATAATGGAAGTTTTTCAGGGGACAGGGTATGTGTGATTAATAATTGCTCAGGGATGGTCTGAAATTTTATTAAACCTGCCTCAGGGCAAGAAGATGGACTAAGTGATTTTTGAAGTTGTCTCAAATTACTGCTTTATCATTCATTCCACAGCCATCACCTGAGCTCCCATCATTGTTGTGCATTTGAAGACTGCTGGATTCCCTAAACAGTCCCTCTTGGCAAAGCAAAAATAAAATAAAATAATAATTTGATGTCAGCTGCCACTCTTATCCACAGGGGCGGGCCTCTTTCTTAGGACACACAGGCTTAACTCACAACTACTTCTCTCTTGCACACGTTGTGCTGTGACAGTATTGCACTGTCAGTTTCAGGATAGGCTACCATGGGAGCAAAATGGTGTTGAAGCAGCAAGGAATGTCACATTTCCCTGGGGTGGTGACATGAGCTTCTCCCTCCATAGCAATAATTGCAATCTGCCCTTGGAGCTGCACAGATCAGAGAGGTAAGTTGGTTAACATTGACGACTTCTCTCCGGGATTAGGTTTCTATTGAGTATGGGGGCTGCGGTGGCAGCAATATCTGCCCTGCCTTTCATTTCAGCCCTGGTTTCCTTGTTGGAATCTTGGGTGTTCATTAGATGCTGCCCCTCCTTCTCCAAAGTGAGAAGTAGAAACTCTTTAACTCTTCAACCAGTGAGAGTAAAGGACCCATCGCCTCTGGTGTCAGAATATCTGGATGAAAAGCACAATGTGAAAAAAAAATGAGCTGCAGGCAAATTACAGGAAGAGAGTTAGAGCTGTGGTGCATTTGCCAATCCTGCAAGCCCCAATTCACACACACAAACACCCTTAGTATTCCCTGGCAGTGGGGCACAGCTCGCCCATCTAGAGCCACAGCACTACCGCAAAGTAGCATATTTTATCTTGATGTGTCAGGATTTATATAAAAAGGGGATAGTTCAGCTCTAAATGTAATGAGTTAGAAGAACAGTCCTCCAGTGGCTTCCTCCAGCGAGCATGGCGTCAATAACATTGATTGCTAAAAATAACTAATAACCCAGGCCTGGCCCCAGCTGAGAGCTGCTCAGAGCAGGGCCATAAAAATCACTGCATGCGTTTGCTGCAAACAGGTGTGCTCCCCAGACGGCAATGAGAATCCGGGCTCACAGGTTGCAGCGTGGGAGGAGGTATGTGCACTCCAAAGCGGGAAGCACCACTGGTATAAGGATGGTCCAATCGGGTGTTTTGTCCCTGTCCAGGAAAGCACAAAGTCAGCAGAGGAGGAGGAGGAGGAGGAGGAGGAGGAGGAGGAGGAGGAGGACGAGTATGGGAAGATTTTGTAGAAATGACAGTCTGGCTCTATCACAGTTTGACAACAGTCATTGCAAATGGAAGGCTAGGAGACATAGTGTTGCTAGGTATTGGGCAGATAGTGACCCAGGTGTTGCTGAAAACACCTAGATATGGGATTTATAAAAGGCAAATGTTTGAGGAATATGGTGGATATGCCTGCTCTGCATGGAAGTGTGTCCAATAGGCCAATGGGTTTATACAGGTAAATAGGAGGAAGTTACAGCTAGAAAGGTATGTACTAGAGAGAGAAATTGGAGTGGTACATCTGTATGTGCTTATTGCAAGTAGATGTCTGAATACAAGTTGTTTAGGTGAATTTTAGATGCCTACAGGAAAGGACTCTGGGAACATGGCGAATTCTAGCTATGGCTGGACAAGGTGTGTTGCATAGTGAAGAGGGATAACTTTTAGTTCCCCAGGGTTAGAAAATTGCAAGAAGCCTGGAACTTGGAAAAGTAGCACAGAAAAAAAAAAAGTTTGGCAATCCTTGATGTATTCTGGGAGATGTGGTGAGAAAGGCTGAAAAGAAGCCAGACATTTGGCAGGAATTCTTTTTGTCTGCATAAAATGAATAACGGTGTATTTGCACAACCAAATACATGACCTTTTTTTTTTTTTTTTACTGTAAACTGAATTTTTGTCAGCTACATCTTGGCAAACACTAGTCTGCACTTGGGTCTTATGCATGATGTAACCCTTATTTAGATCACAGACTAACCCACTTCTGGAAACCTTGCTGCCTGAAGATGTTTGAGCACACACAAGATTCAGATGCATGTCAATTCCCCAACTGCGAGACAATCATGGGAGACACCTTACAGAAGGGAGAAATAGGCATGTGAGCCTACCTGGAGGCTGGCTACGCAGCATACATCTGCAATAGAACAAGAAATTCAATGAGGGCATCCAACCCCAGGTACCAAGACTCACAGGAAGAATGGGTCTTTGCCAAGGGGTAGCTTGACAAGGAACAAACTGAGTCTATAGAAGGACTCCAGCATGTTCTTTCATGAAAAGCCAATGCATTAAACTTGGAGCAGGCCGATGACTGAGTACGAGAAGCAAATCTGTTGACTTGCCATTTTTTGAAAGTTTGCCACTATTATATGTCAAGAGATTGCATCCGAGAGCCTCTACAGTAGGTCAGAGAATAAAAAAATAACATTAAAAAGTTGGATCACTTGGAACACTGAACACCAGGGCCATGCAAAACAAAAAAGAAAAAAATAGCAAAATGACACACATTCTGCACAAAGAAAGAAAATAACCTGTAAAAACCTATGTAAAGGAAGCAAATTTTTATGCGGCTCCTGGCAGCCATGATGGAAGAGAGAAAGGGAATTATGGACTGCAGTAAAACTTGTAATGACTGGAAGCCTCGCTCAACTTCCTCACTGGCATCCAAGTTCATCAGGTACTGCCTACACTCTTTCAAAGCTACCTGAATAGTTATGACAGCAACAGCACTGCTTTTAAAACTACAACAACATAAAAGCTGAAATGAACAAGGAGCTTGAATTCAATGCTCAGCACCATGTTGTGAACTTTTTGCCCTGGCCCACACTGTCTCCTACAGTGGCCTACAAGGTGGAGGTTTTGTCCCAGTGACTAAATTTTCTTTGGATGGTCAGAGGGTAGTGGTTTAGCCCTCATGCTTTCCATGTCATTCAGGTGCACAAGCCAATGTGTCATGCATGCACTGTCCATCTGAACCAAGCTCAGTGCTAGGGGTGCTGGCAGGTGAGGCAGTGGCCTATGGCCCAGGCGTTCTGAGGGGTCCACAGACCCACCGGCAACTCTCCCCTCTAGAACCCCAACCCAATACATTAGGTGAGCAAATAGGTGGTGGTCAGAGCCCAGCCATTTGAAATAAAGTGATTCAAAAGGCAACATGGTTGCAGTAGGGCAGTTCAGCTGACTGATTGGCTGCAGTTAGGGGCAATGTCTCTCAAGCTTGGGTCCCCAGTTGTTGTGGGACTACAACCCCCTAAACCCCTAGCTAGCAGTATCAGCGGTCAGGGATGATGGGAGTTGTAGTGCAACAAGAGCTTGGGGCCCAAGCTTGAGAAACAAACCCAAGCTTCTTCATCCTTTCCCCAGATGGGCAGGTACTATTCTCTTCACTGTGGCAAAGTCCTGTGACTTTCTGCTGAGAAAGTCCAGTGGGATCTGCTCTTCTCTCCCCAGCATTCTTCTCCCCCTGGACGCCATTAAAAGGTGGCTGGGGAGGACATACAAGTGTGTGTGTGTAAGTGTGTGTGCATGCGGGAGGAGAAATCCAATGGCAATAAAAACACTAGGCTGCAGCTCGAGAAAGAGAGAGTTATTTGGTTTTCTGAAAACGAGGCTAACTTAATAGGGGAGGAATAAAGTGCTTTAAAATTAACAACATAAATGTCAGCTCTGATGGCTAGGATATTAAACTATACAGCTATTTGAGTACCTTTTGCAAAGATCGTCTCTCTCAAAAGCTTAAGTGCTATGGCAGAGGAAACAAAGAGGAGGGTGTATGCATATTGCTACCCGCTCTATGAAATAAACCTTCCTTGCTGCCTGGTTGCATCCACTCACTTTGGGGGGGGTGAGGGGGTGCCATGTAGAAGAAATGCCTCGATGTGGTGGTATCTGCTCATCAGTCGGACCAGCCCCATCACATACAGCCTGCACAAGCCATTGCCATAAATGCATGTCCTATGTGGCAAATGGCCAGTGGCCCCTATGTGTGGAATCATCATCACATGGAGGGTGTCTTTGTTCCATGGGGCTGCTGCAACTAATGAGCTGGCCCTTAGCCAGAACCCCTGAGACGTCTAGATGAACCTCACCATTCTGCAAATGGAGCAGTCAGATTCTACATAATCAGACAACATAATGCATTTAAGGCAGTTTTACAGAACTCCTTCCAATTATTCCAATTTGATAATTTTTGCAGAAGTAAGAATTCAGGGGGATGTGGGCAGGGTTGTCAAAAGGAATAACAGAATCTTGGAAGGGAATCCCAAGGGTCATCTAGTCCCAGACCCTGCAATGAAGGAATCTCAGCTAAAGCATCCATGACAGATGGCCACACAACCTCTGCTTAAAAACCTCCAAGGAAGGAGAGCCCACCATCTCTTGTGGGAGTCTGCTCCACTGCTGAACAGCTCTTACTGTCAGAAAGTTTTTCCGAATGTTTAGTCGGAATCTCCTTTCAATGCATGGAGAACTGGTGTGGGCAGGAAATATATCTGGGAAGGAAAAGATTGGGAGCCAAAGAGATGGCCAAGAGGAAGTCTCCAGCCCATCAGCGCATTAGCTGACGCTCTATGTGTACCTGTGGTGTAGGTGTGTGATGTGTGTGTGCCATATGTGTGCATTGGAGCATGTGTGAGTGCTCTGTGTGTACATGCTGTTTTGCATGCGTACACATGTGCAATGTGTATTGTATGTTTCTATGGTACATGTATATGAGCAGGAGTTGGGGTGACCCTGCCCGCTGCCAGCTCTGGACATGCCCACTTTTGTTTGGGATGCCACCTTCTCATCCAGGGGCTGTCCCTGCTTGGCTATGAGCGTTGAGCGCCCCAGTCATCCTGTCACACAGTGCATCTGCTATCCTACTTTTGTTCCTCTCCAAGGAGCAGTCCTGACATTTTCCTCATTGCAACATTTGGAAAGATGGACTGCTGTAGCACTCGGGTGGAAGAAACTGTACCTGAGGAAATTATCGGATCTAGAGCACTGAAAGATGCCATTTCTGGGTATGAAGGTATCAATCCCTGGCCCATATATGTTGATGTTTTCCTCTCCACTGATATGTGGCATAATATGTCTGTATCTATGCAGGTGTAACTAGCCTCTTGTCAAGGATCACACAAGTGTGTGTCTGCATGTTTCGTCCCTCTGCAGCTAAAAGCTGCTTTGAGGGAGGCAATTTGAATCAGAGCTTGTGAGGCAGTGTGAAAAGGGTTAGGTCTCTGATGTACGGCAGCTCCAAATCAAATTGTCCCTACCCCAAAGTTGCTTTTAAGAGAAGAAAATCACAGGACTCTGGTAGCACTCAGACAAGAGCAGTCTAGAGCTGGGGATCTGGTTTGCAGCCTCACTGCCAGTTCAAGCCCCAATCTTTCCGAGCAAATTATTTATTTAAATCCATCAAGTCGATGTGGTGTTAAGGTACAAATGCATGCTGCAAGTTGTGTGACAGAAGGAAGATGGCTGTTCACCCAATAATCTAGGGGACAGACTGCCCAGTTACTTGCTCTATGCTAACAGTCAGGGTCAGTTCTTGGCCACAAAAATTCCTTTAACCATATTTTTAAGGGGTGGGGACATTAATATAAACCAGGCTGCAAACATAAAGCTACAGCAGTTCATGTATTCGCAGCATATAGGAAGATCGTGCCACGACCTCCTCCTCCTCCTCCTCAACTTCCCTACACCTGGAACAGTCATTCCACGAGAGTACACCTGATGGGGGAAGAAGAGGGATGCCAGGCCACTCCATCCAAGCAACTGAGATGCCAGCAATTTTTGATTTCCCCCTCTTTTAAGCCTTTCCATCGCAGCTGGTCATTGGAAGAACATGTTACTAAGATCTGATGCTCATGGTTGTATATTTCCACTTCCCTCCCCACAATCTATTCTCCCCCTCCCTCCCTTTCTCTTCTGCAATGTCTTTTTTTAGCTTGTACACCTGAGGGCAGTGACTGTCTTGTTTTCATTGATCTGCAAGTCACTTTTTGTGGTTGAATAGCAGGGCAAGAGCTATTTAAATAAATAAATAAACACGCTTCGGACACAGGTGAAATGGCCCTGGCATTCACACCGAAGAAGCACAGGGGTGAAAGGGAACAAAGGGGAATTTAGTGTACCATCAGGCAAAAGTCAGGGCCATTCAACTACTTAACGTCACCTCTTCATCAACCAACCAACCTGTGCTCTCAGGACTACAATATGCCTCAAGTAGGCAGAAGAAAGAGGACTTCAACGAGGCATGACAAGCTATAGACATTAAAGGGGGGGATGGAAGGCAAGAAGCCAAGGTATCGTAACACGTATAAACAAACCACCACTGATGCTAACCTAGGTCCTAATGGTCACAGCAAAGATTCAGTAAACTCACACTCTCCAAAGAAGCACTTCATCAATTCTGCAGTTGCTCACAGGCTCTAATTCCATCTCAAGCATAGTAACTATGAAGTTAAGGAACAACGCTGAGGACAAACATTCCTATACCCAGCAAACACCATGCTAAAACATGGCGTATTTTCCAGGTTTGTTAATGAACTCTAGGGACATAGCACATCCACACCAAACATTTAAAGCACACAGTTTTTACTCAAAGCATATTGGGAACTGTAGTTTGTTAAGTGTGCTGGGAATTGTAGCTCTGCGAGGGGGTGAACAGCAGTTCCCATGTACTTTAAATGTATGGTGCAGATGTGAACTAAGATACAGTTCTCTGGTTCAGAAGTAATGGGGAACTCTGGCTTAAGGCACGCCAGGATCTTAGCACCAAAGTCAACACATAGTGGGAGAAAGAGAGAACAAGTGGGAAGGTAGGAGCAGATGGCCGCAAGGGCCATGGCTGCATAAACAAAAGTTTTGAAGTTTGGACGACTGCCTAAACATGGCAGGCATATTTTTAGAGGATCTGAAGTATTTCAAAAGTTAGAGTAAGGTATGAAAAGCGGCAACTGTTTGTGGCACAGCTTGAAGTATTATGCTACATCCTATAGAACACTTTTCTGTATGGGAAGACCAACAAGTTGCTCATACTACAGTAGCTGATGCCCATATTCACTCTCTTTTTAGTTAAATGATGGGATGATGACCACTGTCTTTTCTATGCGAATGAGAACAAGTCTCGGTGTGAGTCTGTGTGCAAAAGATGGAGAGAGAAACCATAGGTGCTTCCAGATGGGTGCTTATTATGGGATCAATGCTCCTTCTGCAATAAATATTTTTTGCAGCATTGACGCAATGTCATCAGAAAAAAGATATCAGCCCCTATCCTACTCTCCCCCGCCAGTTAATCTGTATTTACCCCTTCCAGGGGGGAACTCTGATGCCAACAACCCACATGTGATATTCCAAAAACCTGTTTGCAAATTAAGCCCCCATCTGAAGCACCCTATAGAAGTTTGTGTACATGTGGTCCTAGGATGGAGATCATTTGTATGTGAACACGTTTACATTATGTAAAACTTTGGTGTGCTGCTTTGGCTGATGTACCTGCACAGGAGAAAGAGAGGCGACTCAGCAATCACAGTTATTTGTAAGTAATCCCTAATTAACAAGCTTCCCTTACTTGGAGGGCTGGAGTTATTCCAGGCATAAACTAAAACACTTTCCGTTCTTTCCCTTTTCAGTTACTACTTTGTGGAGGGATTGGGGAAGGCACCACAGTGAATTAGAGGAGACTTTTGTTGCATTTAATATCAATTTATTTTTCAGACTTGCTGACATAGCAGGATTGCACCGCTTGGAATTTATGATCCTTTGGGAAGTGCAGGCGCAAAGGGCCTACTGGGGGTGTAGCAAAAAATAAATAAATCCCCTGCTACTAGCAGAAAAATATCAGATAGACCAGGAATAGAGGAGTGGCAGTGCTCTTCTGAATAGACCAACTGGGGAAATACTCTTATCAGTGGGGCTAAGCAAGGGGGCTTGGTTTGTGTCGGCTTTCACGACTCCATTTCTCTTAGAATGAGAAAATCCCAGATACGAAGTCATCTGTCTAGTCCATTATCCCACCACCTGTTGGGAGTTAAATGAGTATCTTATAATCATTTTCAGCTTGGGTTTGTTAGCGTGTGTGTGTGTTTGTGAGAGAGAGAGAGAGAGAGAGAGAGAGAGAGAGAGAGCACATATACATATGCAAAGGTACTGTATATTCACTTTCATGTTTTATTATGTGCTCCTGTTCTAAGAAGAATGAATGAAATCAAACTAGTCAAGCCCTTAATCATGCCCTTTGCTGGCATGCAAAAGAAGTTTCTTTTTTTATATATAAATATTTATTTTTAAGTGCCAAAAATAACAAAGAAATAAAAAAGTTTTTTTTTAAAAGGACAGAACACACACACACACACACACACACACAAAATACCAATACACCCTGTTAGCTCATGTTGATAATACAATTGCCACCAGTACTTCCCACTAAATTTTGCTGAGTCCTGGAAAACGTGCTCCCTGCCTTGCAGACTTTTTGCCACCTTTATTTTAGATCTTATTGTGATTTATAGGACCCTTGAACCTATGGGACCGCCTCTCCTGGGAAGCCCCGCAGAGGACCTTAAGGTCCAAAACACCCTAGAGGTCCCGGGCCCTAAGGAAGTCAGATTAGCCTCAACCAGAGCCAGGGCCTTTTCAACACTGGCTCCGGTCTGGTGGAACGCTCTGTCTCATGAGACCAAGGCCCTGCAGAATCTGATTTCTTTCCGCAGGGCCTGTAAGACAGAGTTGTTCCGCCTGGCCTTTGGCTTGGAATCAGTTTGATTCCCTCCCCCTCTTTCTTTTTCCTTTCTCCTCCTGTGATGAGGCTGCATTTTAATGTTTCAATGTTGTATTTTAATTATCTTTTTTAAGTTGTATTTAAATCTACTTGTTTTTATTATTGGTTGTTAGCCGCCCTGAGCCCGGTCTTGGCTGGGGAGGGCGGGGTATAATTTTTTAAAAAATTATTATTATTATGGGTATTGTTTGATTTGGTTGTGCACTTTTTGGTGTTTTGTTTGTTCTTCATGAACACTTTTTTTTCATGTTGTAAGTTGCCTTGCACATGGTTTTGGCTATGGAAATGTCATGGTTTTGGCATACAGGTGAAACAATGAAGTGAAATCATAGAATTGTGGAGTTGGAAGGGACCCCCAGAGTCATCTAGTCCCATTCCTTCCAATGCAGGAATCTTCTGCCCAACATGGGGCTCAAGCCCATGACGATGAGATAAAAGTCTCATGCTCTACTGACTGAGCTGAGATGATGAAATGAAATTGTCAGATGGCAAAGGTGGTTGCTCACGAGTAACCAGGCAGGACTCTGACCTGTCTTTTACAGGTTTTATTTAGGTGCAAAACTATTTACAGTGCAGAACCCCAAAATTCATGTCTGCCTCAATTGCTAGCAGAATCCGGGAGTGCTTGTTTCCTGGACCTCCCCCAGCAGAAAAGTCTCTTTATGCCCAGCCTTTTCCTTCCCTCTTTGCGCTTTAGACTTATGCGCAGGGTGGGCGACGGAATGGGCGGTGTTGAGGCTCCCACCAACATCCTCTGGTCCTTTCATCTCTTCCCCACTGGAGTTGGGTTTTCCTCATCACCGGAAGAGGAACTGCTTCGCAAGATTTTCGGAGGCTCCCTGTAACACAACTGCCCCTCTGTTTCCCGCCCCTGTTCTGATGGAAGTTCCCTGACAGAAATCAAACACACAGGTTCAAAATAAGCCCTCTAGGTGTCCAAACATGGACTTGGCATTTATATAACAAAAAAATCAACTGTAGCAAATGTGGTGAGGTCCTCAGACCATTGCATAATACCGTATTTACTCTAATGTAATGCACACCTTTTTGGGCGAAGTTACATCACATAAATTAGGGTGTGCATTAGACCTGAAGGTGATTTTACATTCACCAGAAAATACTTCTTTGGTTTCAAGGTTTTGAAAATTGAGGTGCAGATTCGATTCGATGGTGCATTAGATTCACATAAACACAATAATTGGTGGGTGTTTATCCTTCCAGAAGATCCTTTTGTGGATACAGTGGAACCTCTGGTTACGTACCGTCCTCCTTATGAACGCTTCAAGTAATGAGCTCCACTAACCCAGAAGTAGGTGCTCCTGGTAGCGAACTTTGCCCAGGGATGCGAGAGGAAGTCGCGCGGCAGCAGGAGGCCCCATTAGCGAAAGCGCGCCTCAGGTTAAGAATGGTTTCGGGTTAAGAACGGACCTCCAGAACGAATTAAGTTTGTAACCGGAGATACCACTGTATTGCAAAAAAAAAAAAAAAGAAGAAGAAGAAGGCGGGGGGGTTATTGAATGTGGAAGCAATTAACACCAACACTAGGAATTGAGCTCACCCTTACAGCAACTGTGTACCTCTGTCTAGCTCCAAATTTCTATGAGCACTACTACTGGGCTCAACATGTAGTTGCTCCCCACCTTCACTGCCGGCCACCCCCTGCAGCCCATTCAAGCACCTCCCTTGCTATCCTACAAACTGTAGGACAGTCTGAGGTGTTGCAGACTGAAGCCATGTCCACACCCCTCAGTGCTGCATTTGAACAAGCATGCTAAAATAAAAACCCAGGCCACAAACATTAAGCATTGTAGGTCCCATATTAAGAAGCAGTTTCTTTGCTGGTTGAGTCCGTTGGCTGCACATAGAGACCGTGGCATCAGTCTCTAAGCTGCTCAGCCAGGTAGTAGTGGTGGATGAAGCAGGTTGAGCCTAGACGGATGGCTGAAAGCAGCCTCCTACTCCCACTTCAAGTTGCCTAGTAAAGCCCTGATGCAGCTCCTTGCTACTCCCTCTGCAGCCAAAAAGCCACTAATCAAAGAGCCATTATTACATATCCCCAAGGGAGCTTTATACAAAGTGATGTGTAACCCAAATGGCTGCTGTAAACAGAGTTTTAAAAAGGGCAGTGTGCAAACTATAGCCTCCCCAAGGATAAAGAAAATTATCTCTCTATTTCTCTACCTCACCACCTTAGTGCTCTATTAATTATTATCTATTACCCATTACTTGCTCTGCATGCTACCCGCAGGTCTGTGAGGAATGCCTTCCAAGCCAGCGATGCCACAGGAAGACGGGACGCTGTGGACAGCCATACACAAAATTTGCATGGAGGAAAGTTATTACAGAAGCCACATTGAAGCTCCAACACCATCCAAACTGCAGGGCTATCAGAAAGAGGTGTGGTGGATACAGGGAAGTGCACTCACACACAGGTTGCTTGAGCTTCATTGTGCTCCAACATACCTGGTTACCAGATCATCCTTCTGCACCTGCCTGCATCTCCTGCATCTGGGAGAAAGGCCTCCAGCAAAAAAAAAAAAGTTTGGAAGAAGGGGCTAGTATAACTTCCTATGCCTCCGGTTTTCCCCAAACAATAGGGAATCAGGAATTCAGGTTCTTCCCACTGATCCATAAAACCAGATTCTGTCTCTGCCTCATCTATAGCATAGCAGAGGAGGACAAACACGATTTTTTATTTAGGCTGGCAGAAGACTAGTTCAATAGGTTGAGAGTGAAAGATCCTCTAAGGAAACAAGATAATATCCTAGGAAAGCCCAGGTTGTTTTAGAGGTGTGTGTGTGCATGTGCTAGAAGGTTTGAGCTTGTAAAGAAAAAGGTTACAGTGGAAAACAGTATCATCCATTTTGGGCCAAGTGTGAGGGAGATGCCATAGGTTATGAAAGATGACTCTTATACCAGAGACAACGGGTTAAATATAGTCTAGAAGCATGTATTTTTTATTCTGATGTGCTGTGCAACTTGCCCCACCTTTCCCCCTTATTTTATTGTTTTTAACCCACCTACCTTCAAGGAAGTTCTTCTTGAGTTCATTACAACTGGACATCCAGTGCTGTGTTATGAAAGGGTGGAGAACTTGAAGTGAACTCAACTTTAGGGTGTTCTGCCCATGTGGAAATGCACCACATCTCTTAGCAACACAGAACGTGCTCATCCAACAAGCTGGACTATTTGTGCACTTGGCACCTAGAAACGTCAGAGTAAAACAGCCCAGGGTTTCAAAGCCTATGTCAAATGGATAAAGGTGCAAAGCCTGTGATCTTCTTCAAAAAGCAAATAAACCAAGGACCAGGGGAACTCAAAGCAACAGGAATACACTATAAGAAGAACTGGAAAAAGGTCTGCGAATCCTGTGCACATCTACTCATAAGTAAATCCCATTGCTTCCGGGTACATGCTTATATGATTCTTAAGCCCTTTTTTAATTTAATGGGATTTACCTCTGAGAAAGCATGCATAGGATTATGCTGTAATTCTGTGACCCTGCAGGATGATAATGACTGCACTCGTATTGCGCACTTCAAAGTTAAGGCAGCATATTGGCACAAGAAAGATGCCTGGGAACATTCTTCTCATGCAGAATTGCTCCCAGAAGCCCATTCAGTTTGCATGGGAGCTCTCCAAACATCAGAGTCTCCCCTCAACTGATAGATTTCAGTGTCCTCAACTTCCAGTCAAGACTCCACCTGCCCCCCTCCCTGTTCTCACCTCGCTCTGCTCACGCCAGTTCTCTGCTCAATGGTAATCCTAACCAATTCCAGCCTGCTGGCATTACAAGCACATCAAAGCTATGCACTCAAAATCCAGGTCACTCTTCAAAGAGGGAGACCCTTGCGTGATGCCCTTTCCTGCACCTCAGGGTCCCCGTATACCCCAAAACCGTCACGTTGCCATGGAAATCATCCCAGTTCCCAGCAGCTGGATTAACTTCATTTCCTCCCAGTCTGATAACTTCCCTTCCCCTACCTGCCCATTCCAGCAAAAGCATCATACATCTATTTGCCTCTCTTTCACTCACAACTCTCAAATGTGTGGATTGCCCTGTGTTCAAAATGGGAGCTCACAGGGCAAGACATCGGTGGGTGTAAAGACGCTGAGGAAGGTCTGTCAAAAATACTGGTGGGGGTGAGCAAAACTCTCACACAAAATCCCCTCCACTGGCCCAGTAGCTAATACAGTAGCAATATGAAGATGACACACAGCTCTACTTAGTCACATCTGCAGGTGTAGTGGATGTGCCTTGATACTGCACTGGATGAGAGCCAACAAACCAAAGCTCCATCCAGATTAAGACAGGTGGTTCCCTAGACCAAACCCAAGCTGGAAGTGACCATGAGGGTCATCTAGTCCAACCTACAGCAATGCAGGCCAAAGGTGGGGCCTTGAACCCACAACTCTGAGATTAAGAGTCTCATGCTCTACCAACTGAGCTACCCTGCAAGCTCTTGTATTTTTACATTGGGAACTGCCCTGAGAGCCAGTGTGGTGTAGTGGTTCAGAGCGGTGGACTCATAATCTGGTGAACCGGGTTTGCTTCCCCGCTCCTCCACATGCAGCTGCTGGGTGACCTTGGGCCAGTCACACTTCCTTGAAGTCTCTCAGCCCCACTCACCTCACAGAGTGTTTGTTGTGGGGGAGGAAGGGAAAGGAGAATGTTAGCCGCTTTGAGACTCCTTCGGGTAGTGATAAAGTGGGATATCAAATCCAAACTCTTCTTCTCTTCTGAGATCTATGGATGAAGGCTGGTATGCAACAACAACAACAACAACAACAACAACAACAACAAACAAACAAACAAACAAACAAACAACAACAACAACACATGGATACCAGCTTCAAGGTGCTGGGACTCCCTAACCTGAGCTGAATGCTCACATACCAGCTCATAAGGGGGATGGGACTGTTGGGAAAGGGAGAATGGTTGTTCCTGCTTGTTTCCCCAAAACACACCTCCCCACTTCTCCAAACTTTCTTGTGGTTTTCTCACCTTGGGTAGGCCCATTCCTTTATTGTGAAAACATTACAGTTATGCTCATTTTGCTGCACAACTCTGTCATTTTCCTGCTACCTCATACAGCTGGGGACATGTGAAGTGGTCAACTGGGGGAAGGTTCCTCTCTGTGGGTAATGAGGCAAACTAATTAAAGCTTTACGAGAAGCCTACTAGTGCTTTGGAAGGGGGAAAAACTGGGAGCAGGGAGTTCACATCCAGGAAGCCGGCAAGTAAAAGCTGGCTTGCTCCAGTTTTGGGGAACAGCAGGGGCTGTCTGGGTTCTAAAGTCCCTGAGGGGTGCATAGCATCTTACATAGCTAGTTGCCACAGCTTGAAGCCAATTAAACCCACACTAGCATGCTAACAGGAGTTAGCTCAGTTGGTAGAGCATGAGGCTGTTAATCTCAGGGCTGTGGGTTCGAGCCCCACACTGGGCAAAAAAAAATCCTGAATTGCAGGGAGTTGCATGGTCCCTTCCAACTCCACAATTCTATGATTCTACCAGCTCCTGTTGCCCATATCAGGTGGGGTAGGGCAGGCCACATCCCAAACTTCAATGAGCACAACAGTGCCTAAAGGATCAGCAGCCTAAAGCATTTAAAGGATAGCCAATGTGGTAAAGTGGCTAGAATGTTGGACCAGGGTTCAATCACCATCCAGCCATGAAGCTCACCTTGGGTCAGTCACAGTCTCTCAGTCTAACCTCAAAGGGTTGTTGTGTGGATAAAGGGTAGTGTGTGTGTGTGTGTGTGTGTGTGTGTTTGTGTTTGTGTTTGTGTATGGCACCTTGAGATCCTTGTTGCTAGAAAGGCAGGCTATAATTGTAAGGAAGAAAATTTATGCAAAGGTGCCATTGTGGCAAGCAGCACAAATTGCAAGGATGAGAAGCAAGGGAGTCCTCAATTTGACCTGCAAGAACTGGCAAGAAAGAAGCAGGCAAAGGGGAAAGGGCTTAAGTGAGGTTCAAGGAGAGGCAAACATGGCAGCAATGCATCCTCCATTGCCCATCCTGAGCTAGACCTATGACACAAGGGCAGGGGAACAAAAGGGTGGAAGAATCGCAGAGTTGGAAGGGACCACGAGGATCATCTGGTCCAACCTCCTGCAATGCAGGAATCTTTCACCCAACATGGGGCTTGGACCTAAGACCCTGAGATTAAGAGTCTTATGCTCTAGAAGAGAGATGTGAAAAGATGGAAATGACCCAAAGAGGTGGTGGGGCTTAAGCTCAGTCCACAAAATGTAGTAAAAAGCACATTTCGGTCCTTCCTAGACAAACACGACCTCAGCTGTGGAGCAACATCCAAATGTGAGTCAGAGGAAATCTTGCTTATTGTAGGCATGAGACGGCACCACAAAAGCTTTGGCCAGAAGCGCTAATACAATCCATGGATGTCTGTAGAGGAAGCTTCCAAATCCTGACTGGCCACAATCATTAAGAAACCCTTGAAAAGCTAATATAGGCAGCCTGGTACAATTCTCCTAGAAATGAAGCACCACCCCAGGTGTCTATATTAAAATGTAGTCTGGGTCACATTTCCCTCTGGTCTGTTCAGCACAAACCAGTGTGGTAGATTGGCTGGAGTGTCAAGTATGGATTGGGGAAACCTGGGTTCAAATCCCCACTCAACTACGAAGCTCACTAGTTCACTTGGTGGCATAAATCTCTCTCAAAGTAACCTACCACACAGCGTTCCTGTGAAGATAAGTGGTGGTGGTGGTGGGAAGAACCATATAATCTATTATGAGCTTGGAGGAACAATGGGACAGAAAGCATAGTTTTATTTTTATCACTCTTTGCTAGGCTAAAATTCTTCTCCCGCTGTAATCTGCCTTAATGGGGTCTTTCTGTGGGTTTCTTACTCCTTTTCTAGGGACCCTGATTGTTTGAATGCAAAAGAGTATTTCTGAAACTGAAATGAGTGAACTGTCCAAGGAGCTGTGGAGGGAGAATGGAGGAAAACTTATGTGACCATTAGATGGGATCTACCTGCAGTTCTCATAAGGCCAATTCAGGAGCAGCAGGCTCCTCCCCAGACCCACAAGTGCAGAGACAATCCATAATGGACCCAGGACCATACACAGCTGGCCCATGACTGCTAAGTGCTTTACAAAAGTCTTCTAAGCTCTTGCCAGAGCAGCTACAGAAAAGGATGCTGCTAAGAAGTTAGGAAATAAGGACTCCGAGTGAACTGGGCAGCGTGTTCAGTGTTGGTCTCCCTGCCGACCATGCAATGCTGCCTCCTCACCGCATGCCATCCCATCATCCATGGGCCAGTGGCAGCCCTGATGCAAGTTGACATCTGGCAAATGAATGGTGGGAGCAATTTTAACCTCCATCACACACACGCTTCAGTAGCAGTCAGGCTATTTGGTCCTGGTTTTTGTGTGTTAGCAAGAGGCCGGGAAGTTCCCTAGCAGGGATAGCATTGCAGGCAGATTAGAACCGCAGAACCGGGCAGGGTCTGGTATCTGTGCAAAGTGAAGGGCGCTTGTCCTTGCCACTCTGATAGCTATTTCCTGCAAGAAGCATCTTGTGTAGGCAAGAGGCTTGGTCACAAACAGCCCTACCTCACAGGGTTGTTGTGAGTATAGCATGGGGGAAAACTACTGTACACTGCCTTAAGCTCCTCAGGGGAAGGATGAAGTGCGAATGCTGTTCCCTCCCTCTCAAGACCACGTAAGACAGTGCAATTGTTAAAACAAGTTTTTGTTTCAGCAACGTATTACAGAGAACAAGAGAAAGATAACTTAAGCCTGGCCATCGTCCCCAGTTTCCCCTCTCCAATTCCTATCTGCTTCCAATACAGGGAAAGCTAACAGGTGTCTCCTTTTCCACTACAGAGTCTGTGACG
The DNA here is from genome assembly GCF_964106915.1 of Podarcis gaigeae. NCBI lineage: Eukaryota > Metazoa > Chordata > Lepidosauria > Squamata > Lacertidae > Podarcis > Podarcis gaigeae. Next base: position 31,845,268 of record NC_139679.1, on the reverse strand, counting down.
CCATCCTTGGCCTGAACAGGTGACTTTGCTCATTTGCTGTAAGCACAGTTGCAGTCTTTAGATCCCTTGCCTTTCTCCCACACAGCCCTGGTTGCTTCCAGCCTCCAATACATTTATTGTACATTCCCTTCTAAATCATGGCTGAAGGCTGGCCTGCTTGCTCGCCCGCTCTCCATTACAGAGAGAGCCCTGCACTGCTGCGGTGCAGTTCCGTTTAGTTTGCAGAAAAAGCAGCCTCTCCGGAGAAACCCACCCAGGAGCTGTCCAGTGCTGAACTCTGGGATGATGGACGATTATGGACCATCTGCACTTTCAGAGCGGGATAGATTTATGAGCCATACAGACAGCTCAAAGAGTGTCCATTACTATAACTCACTGGCCTCTTCAGAAAGATTCTAATCAGGTCTTTTCTGCCACCACTGCAACGTCCAGGTTAAGAACTGGCAAGAAAGAAAATCAATTATGTTTTTTTAATATGCTCTTGGCAACAGCATAGGGCAAGGGGTGTGAGTGTGTGTGTGTGTGCGCGCGCGCACCCACACACAACTAGTACTTGACCCAGAATATCCTTTTACAGTGGACATCCTCAGTGTGTTTAAAGAATAGCATAAGACCACAAACTTTGCATGCTGCAGCTAAGTATCTTGCTAGAGCTTTGCAGCTGTTCTGCCACACCCCAAGTTGAGAGAGCTTTGTAGCAGACAGGGACCGCAAATGAGTGGCTGCAGCACGGATGTTAACTCAACAGACAGCAGTTGATATAAGCAAATGGGATCCTGCTTTTGATGTAGGTTGCTGCAGGGATGTTGCCCTGTATGAATGTAAGTTTTTCTCTTCTTTACACCCTTGCAATTTCACATATTAGTCCAAGGAAATAGGTTCTACAGATTGATTGTATTATTTTGAGGAAGCAAAGTAATTTTCTTGACTTGCTTAAAAGCTTATAGTCACGTTACATATGGACAGCCCCTAGAATTATGGAATATGATAAATGGCAATACAGCATATGGGTATCCGTACATATATCGTATCATTTGTGTATTTGAAAACATGGGTATTGAATACATGAGTGCTTAAAAATGAATTTTTTTTAGGGATCGAAGGGGAGAATAGACACACCCAGAGAGTGAATATTGTGTGTGTGTGAATGCATGCATGTATACGTGCATTGATGCACACACACACACACACACACACACACACACGCTGCCACTAACAGAGATCTTTCCTTCCACCTCCACATGCTACAGAAGGTCCAAGCCTCTGAAGAGGGGAACGTGGCATAATGAATAACAAATGGCCAACTCCCTGTACTTCTGTTTGGCATTTTTTAGCAGTGGATTATGGCTGTCATGCGGCAATTAAAAAGGTGTCATAAAATGCTAAGTGTTCATATTTCATGGCTCCTAGTCTCCTCTGCTGCAAGGAGGACTGGGCTGGACTGAGATGAGCTTGCTCTCCTTTGACTTCTTTATGGTGGAACTGAAACGGGGGAAATGATTTTTTCCTCTCACTCACACATCCACCCCACTGGGTAAGCTTTGTGGAGAGCTCATCCAGAAGATACTGAGCCCTGGGCAGATGGAGTGCAAACCTGGTCCAACATTTTCCTTCCCTCAGCCTTTGAGAAACTTGCACTGGAGGAAGCGGCCTGTTGTGTTGTTTGTACCTGGAGGTCTAACTTCACTTTTGCAAGGGGTTCGTTTTTTCTCCCTCACCCTGTTTCAAGGAAATATTTAGGGTAAAGTTCAAAGAAGTTCATTCCGTCAGCACAAGTGTGCTGGAGCCATTTCCTCTCTCCTCCCTCTCTCTACTTCAGTTCTGACCTATCATGACTCTCCTGTCCTACTTGAGGCCTTCTTTCAAATTCCAAGGACAGTTCCAAATTACCATGATCTTAACCAGTGCTATTTTTCTAGAAAAAGAGGTGCCGGAACTCACCATGAACGCTTCCCTTGTTGCAATGGGACAGGTACCCCCCTGAGAGGTGCTGGAGCTGAGTTCCGGCCGGGGGAAAACAAAACTCTGATCATAACCTTTTTGATCACCACGCTGTTTTGTTGGAGTGGTTGCTCTGCACAATTCACACAGCCACTGTGCTCACCTGTGCCTTGCTAAGCCCAACCTAGAAGGATCAGGACGGATGCCACTGTTACAACAACAACAGCAATGGTAGCAACCAACAGGCCATGCTGGTTGGTTATTTTTCTTCCCCGTTCTTCCCTCACAACCTCCCACAGTAAATGGTGGAAGCTGGTGTCTGAACACAGGCCAATTCCCCTGCCCCAAGCTCAACTGCAAAGACCAGCACAAACAGTGGGGAGCAGTGGCTGAAAGTGTGATTCATGAAGGAACTGGTTCAAATCTTATCCAAGCTGTTAACTCATACCAGGTGGCTGTTGGAAAGCTGCCTCAGCTCCTTCCCCTGCCCCACATGCATACATTGCAATATGGGGATAATAATAATATTGGCCTAATTTGCAGGATTATTTTAAGGCTTACTGTGAAATGCTTTGAACCACAACAACAAAACCACTGAATATAAATTCTAGATATTATTATTGTTATAGCCGTGTCCTTTGTTATCTAATTAGGTATAAAATAAGTAAGAACATTATATCTGAGCAAGCCAAACAATTCACAAGTCCCACTTAGTCCAACCTCTAATAAAACACTTGGGGATTTCAGGAAGCATGAGATGAGTTTTCATAATGTGGGTGAGTGGGTGGTACAGTCCTACTCAGGCTTCCACAACCTGGGAAGCTGCTGTTAATGGGCTAGGGCTGGAATGAGCAGAGATCTTGCAATGAAGAGAGCACAGTTGGCAGCAGACTCACGTGACACCATTAGGTGATAGCTTGTGCTCAGCACTTTCCTTTTTGAGGACTTTGAGGAAGTCCATGAAGTCTAGCGCTTGAATACATTTATCAAGAACATTTAGTCTAACATATAGGATCTCCACACCTCTAGGTATTACACACTGGTGGCTCAACACAGTGGCAGTGTTGGCACATGATGCTAAGCCAAACCATGGCTTTACTATGAACACACCAATGTGGTGGCTCCTGAGGAGGAAGCCATAGCTGCTTTGCTCTTACCAGGGCTTTTCAGGTTTGGCTTACGATGCTGTCCAAACCAGGGATCATGGTTATGATCTTTCATTTTAGGACCAGCTTAATTTAGCTGCTGTCCTTGTTGTTGTTTTTTAGTCATTTAGTCATGTCTGACTCTTTGTGACCCCATGAACCAGAGCACTCCTGTCTTCCACTGCCTCCCGCAGTTTGGTCAGACTCATGTTGGTAGCTTCGAGAACACTGTCCAACCATCTCGTCCTCTGTCATCCCCTTCTCCTTGTGCCCTCCATCTTTCCCAACATCAGGGTCTTTTCCACGGAGTCTTCTCTTCTCATGAGGTGGCCAAAGTATTGTAGCCTCAGCTTTAGGATCTGTGCTTCCAGTGAGCACTCAGGGCGGATTTCCTTCAGAATGGATAGGTTTCATCTTCTTGCAGTCTATGGGACTCTCAAGAGTCTCCTCCAGCACCGTAATTCAAAAGCATCAATACTTTGGCGAGCAGCCTTCTTTATGGTCCAGCTCTCACTTCCATGCATCACTACTGGGAAAACCATAGCTTTAACTCTACGGACCTTTGTTGGCAAGGTGATGTCTCTGTTTTTTAAGATGCTGTCTAGGTTAGTCATCGCTTTTCTCCCAAGAAGCAGGCGTCTTTTAATTTCGTGACTGCTGTCACCATCTGCAGTGATCATGCAGCCCAAGATAGTAAAATCTCTCACTGCCTCCATTTCTTCCCTTTCTATTTGCCAGGAGCTGATGGGACCAGTGGCCATGATCTTAGTTTTTTTGATGTTGAGCTGCAGACCATATTTTGCGCTCTCCTATTTCACTCTCATTAAGAGGTTCTTTAATTCCTCCTCACTTTCTGCCATGAAACTTGTGTCATCTGCATAGCTGCTGTCCTATGGTGACCTAAAAAGTCTGGGGAGGAGCAAAGCAGATGTGAGTTCCTTGCTGGAGCCAGCATCTTGCCTTATTGCAGCCTTACCATGTTTGAAAACCAGGCAAGTGAAAGCCTCACTGCTCCAAATCTAGGGAGTCCATTCAAGAGAGTTTTTATAAGCCCATGCATGAAAACTCACTTCCCAGAGTCCCTTATGAGTCCAGCCACATTCACAGCAAAGGGTGCAATAAAAAATAAAATAGACCTGGACCTGCAACTGTTGCTGCTGTTAAGTTATGAGCTTTAATACTGAGCTGGTGGGAAAGTTCATTTCTTCTCAAGCTATTAAAAATGTCATGTTGGGAGGGAGTGAAATGGGAATGTTTGCAGGTCATTTTGAATGTTTTCAAGAACTTTGTTTTGCATTTGGTGAAAATGTAGAAAGGGGGATTTCTAATTAACGATTTGTCAAAACAAGAGTGTGATTTAATACAACTGAACAAAGAATACAAAGGGTTAGGCTGTTTCCTTCCTTTTGTGTGTGTGTGTCCAGCATCTGAAGCAGCCATAGCTACGCATGAAGCAAACCCTATTCAAAGGAGTTACTTTTCAACCAAAGAATTTCCTTCCTTGGACATTCCAGGCAAGGACCTGCAAGGAGGTAGGCTGAACCATTCTGTGCAGAGACTGAATCATAAAGATGCCAGACTTTGCCAGCTTGCTTTCTGCCACAGATTCTGCAAGGAATAGTGGCAGTAGCAAATGAGATTGGAGACTATATCTTCCTGGGCCGCCTAGTCAAACTGTGAATGCTTGTTTAGTAGCTTACGAGAAAAGGCGGAACATTTCTTTTCATTTTCAGACTATGCTTCTACAGTTCTCCCTGTTACACATCTGCCCAAACATTTGCTTGCTCAGAAAACTGTGTCCATTCCAGAGCAGTGAATGCAGATGTGAGCTCAAGAACAAACAATGGGCAAAAGTTAGACATATTATTTACTGCAGGGCAACTGGAAAATATACTGCAAGGCAGAGACAGCCCCTTAATAATTAACTAACAGAGTCATTAGAGACCAATGAACTCCAAGCTATACTTTGGAGCAGAGTACAGACATGGGTCAGGTGGGATGCTTCAAAAAAGGGAGTGATGGAGTCAGTAACAAGGTTCACACCATTCTGGTGACATGGTTTCTTACTTAAGAAAACAAGTAGGAGCTTCTGCTACGGCCAGCTGCCCCACTGCAAGGTAGCATCATTTATATTTCAAAGCAGGCACAGCGATTCAGGCAATTTCAGCCTTTGGGATTCTGCTTTCAGCACCCAGTTTGCCGGACTGGTCCCCTTACCTACACTTTGGAGTTCCTGCTCTCTTCTAGCTTCATGTGCATGCATGAGACACCTCAAATATAATCACAAATTTATAGAAAAAAATGGTGAGCAATGTCATCACCCTGACTTTTGCATCTCTGGAAATGGGGAATCAATGGAAGGTACACAATGTGAGTAATCCACATTAGGGTGTGTCACTTTTATCTTAAATGACATGACATCATCTTTTGCACATGAAAGGCAAACAAAAGCACAACAGATGGTGATACCCAGCCTCATCCATTTCCCTAGAAGAAAAGAATTTTTCTAGGAAATTTCCCCCTATTCCCTTACCAAGCAGAATTAGATGCAAGAAAAGCCACATCCTTCTCTAGGACCATTGTGCAGTGCTGAAGAAGGGCCCCCACTGTATCACTTCTTATTCTGTGTAATATTCATCATGCTGGTTTATTTATGGGCCCCCTTATTCGGGAAGGTATTTTTCAGGCCTGGTGAATAAAACATAAGCCTCTGCAGTTTGTCAGAATGCATGCAGCTCCTCTGAAGTTGGCCTGACAAACGGTCTTTGGTTTTCTCTGACGACTGCACTTCGAGAGGAATACATTTGTATTTGGATTCTCAGCACTCGGGGGATATACAAAAACTTTCCCCAATGGAATAAGGGAAATTTTTACAGCTTTCTGGCAAATGGCGATAAACCAAAGCATAAAGCTAGGATTGTATACCAGGGACAAAATGTGCATTGCTGGGGCTGAGAGACTACCAGGGGCTGAAGGAAGGGGGGGGAATGACAAAAGGAACTGTTAACAACTCTCTCTCAAAATTCCTCTATGTAAAGAAGAAAAAAAAAAACCTTCAACACCCCACAGCTCCAGCAGAGCCCCGCTGTTCCTAATACAGTGGTATCTCGTGTTACAAATGCTTCAGGTTACAAACTCCGCTAATCTGGAAGAGTTACCTCGAGAACTTTACCCCAGGATGAAAACGGAAATCATGTGCCAGTGGTGCAGTAGCAGCAAGAGGCCCCCTTAGCGAAAGCACACCTCTGGTTAAGAACAGTTTCAGGTTAAGAACGGACCTCCGGAATGAATTAAGTTCGTAACTAGAGGTACCACTGTACTGGCACAGGCAAGCTTGACTTCTCCGCTTCTGGCACCAGACTTTTGACTTTATTGTTTGCCCCAAACCCAGAACCTGCAGGGTGCGCAGGCAGGGATAGAACAGGTAAACCAATTCCAGTGTGCGGCCCTCAACAACATTTGACAACATCTGACGCCCCTCCCCAGCCCTCACGCTGTCTTTCCAAAAATGGGTAGGCAAGGCTTTGGGAAGGAGGTGGGGGGCTCTGAAAGGATCCTAGAGTCCTCCCACCAACCTCCCAAAGCCTAGCTAGCGCTTCCCCAGCTTTGGGAAGTAGGTGGGATGGCTCTAGGACTCTACCAGAGCCTTGTAACTCCCTCCTAAAGCTTAGTAGCCTGCTTTGGGAATGCAACAAGAGGAAGGGGGCATCAAATTTGGGGCTTGCTTCCCAACCCTGCCCCATACAATGTGGCAGTGAGTGACCTGTGGGTCCCGTGTCCAAGTACTCCCGTGGCCCAATTGATAAGGAAAGTTGGGCCACCCAGTATTAGTCGCTCCAACCACCTTAACTGGCAGTATTATAAGACTTATTAAAGCAAATGAAATTATTTTACTTAGGTTGAAGTGGATATAGGATGTGGAACAAATACGCGGCAGAATAAACATGCATCTAGGTTATTGCCCCAGAGGTGTACTACCTTCCACTGCAACAGCTTCTGGAAGTCATGTGCTGATTCCAAATGGAAAGCCTCAAAGCTTTGGTTTTGCTTGTCCCCGCTGTCTCTGTGCACTCGGAGATTTCCCAGTGAGGTCTTTGTTCTCCTTTCCTGTAAATCTTTCCTTCCAGGCTTGATACACCCTTGTTTCCTACTGCTTTTGGCCATATTTCTGCTCTTAAAGAGTGAAACCAACTAGACTGTTTGCTTGGGATCCCACAGCTTCATTGGCATGATCAGAGCTAGGGATTTACTTTGTTGAGCAAGGATTAATTTAACCCAGCCACTGGGAATTGGGATTATTTCCTTGGAAACCATGGTTCTGGGGCGGCAGGTACAGTACTGGGAGCTACAGAGGCCTCCCATGACAAAACAGGGCCATCTGGTGAAATTACTAGACTGAGGACGTAAAGCATACAAGTAAATATCAAACAGGACATAGTTGTCCTGCAAAGCCCCCAGCTAAATAATCTCTTCTAAGAGCACACCCATATGGCAGCTTCTATCATGGGAATTTTCCCACCTTGAGTGTTAAATCTGGGTGTGGACAGCCTGAAAGACACCAACTAGCTTTTATTGTAGGGCTTTTCTTTGGCAAAATAATAGATTGGGGCTGTGCTATTCACAGTGATCCTCCTAGTCTGCGTATGTCTTTTAGACTGGCAGAGGTGAGCTATCCCCGTGTGGCCTACTGCTATTATAAGGTACACCAAATTGACAGGCCTTTCAGTGCCCATATACCTGCAATGCTAATTCCAGGTAAACCATAATTAGTGGCCATTAAACCTAATGGCCACAGAACCTTGGCCAAATCTCACATCACCCAGCCTAACCTCTAATCTATTTCCTTGGGTTATTGTGAAGACACCAGCAAAGAGTTGCAACGCAATACTACAGAATTGTAAACCAGCACCCACGTTGGCAGGATAATACAATTGCTTATCAACATTTATGAATTATATGAACACTTGTATCTTATATAAACACTCAAGAGTGAAGCGGCAGCAAAGCACAAAGCCATTACACTGACTTTATTTTGCAGTTGGCCAGTCAGCTTCCCTCTGAGCAAACCAGCAAACATTGGTTAACTTATGAAAGAACATGCCCTCTAGGAAATCTTTGCACCTGAGCCACTTGCACAAATCTGTCTGACGACTATCAGAAGCTGCTGTGGGTTAATAATATTGGTATGTTTGGCCATGAAGAATCCCATAAGAGTTGAATTAAGAATCATTAGATTACTACTGTGCCCCTACCCTTCCTACATTAAGTGAGGTTAGGCCGATACCCCTTTACAGAGGCTTGATATCACAACCCCACTGAATATATAAGGTGCTGTCAGGCTAGGATTTTGGGTCCCATCCTTCTCATTAGCCATGTTTATCTGCGTTGAGATAGGGTGACAGATAAGGAAAACCAGAGAGAAATGAGAGTCCCTAAAACTGAAAGGGGAAAAAAAATCTCTGGATTCAGACTGGTTCTACAGAACTAAAACAACAAATGCACCCAAATTAAAAAAGAGTCACGCGAGGCAGTCTGTTTTATTGCATCAATTATAGTTGAAAATGTAGGGAAGGTTTTGAATTGCACATCAGTCAAGCACTGCTGTTTAAAGCTAAAGAAATATTAAAAGATTACATGGCAGGTAATTTTAGTGTGGAAAAAACCTGACTGATCACTTAAGATAAACAGTATTCAGGCTGGAACTGGAGCGCTTTTTGACAGATTATAAACAATCTATCCTTATTGGTGCAATAAGTAAAAAAAAAAGTTATATATACCCACACTCATATATATAGCCAGACCAAAGGGCATTTTTGCACTATCCAGTACCACTGGGCCAACAGAACCTTTGCATAGCAGAGGGTATGGAGTGCAAGGCTGACTGCTCTGTGAAAGAGTTTTGAGCAAGTCTCTAGGGTCAGAAAGGCACAGCAACTCTAGGCTTTGCCAATAAACACTGCCTTTAAGCCTCCAGCTCAGAGTCCTTCAAACTAAATAGAATTGAAAGTTATATTGCCAAACTGTAGACTATGCCTTTAAATCAAGGGATCTTTTTAATTTTTGTTTTTAAAATCTGCTTCTCCTAATGCATATTTAATCCAAGCTTACCACTGTCTGTGAACTGAGTTACAAAGGTAATCAGTTTCTGGAGTACTGTGTCTAGTTCTGGTTACCACACATTAAGAAGATACGGAAAAATCGAAACGGGATGAGATGGGGGCAACAAAAATAGTCCGGGGCCTGGAAAGAAAGCCTTATGGAGAAAGGTATGGAAGACATCCAGTGTATCTAACCTGGAGAAGAGAAGACTGGGTGGCCAGACTTGATAGCTCTTCAAATAACAGAATGGCTGTGACATAGTAGCAGACAAAGATTGATCTCTTGTGTGGCAAGACCACATACTATAGAATCATAGAATGGGAAGGGATCCTGAGGATCATCTAGTCCAAGCCCGTGCAATGAAGGAATAGTCAGTTGCCCCATTCAGGGATCAAACCTGCAACTTTGACATTATTAGCACCATGGTCTAACCAGCTGAGCTATCCAGGCTGACATATCAGGTCCCATGCTCAAGAAGGCGGTTTATGCACATGCTGTAGAGGGAAATGAGAGGGCGAATGGTAGCCCATCTAGGAGAAGGAAAACTCTTGATCCTAAACTTCCGTTGCCTTGCAGGACATCTTTGGGAGATGAAAGGAGTAAACTCAGATCCCGAGTGGAGTCCCTAAAACAGTAGAATGGTGTCTTGCATGTCTCCTTCCAGCAACTCCTACAGCCAAGCTGGTGCCAAATGTATTGCTCTGCTTTCCTTTGGACTACATCAGAGAGGCTGAGAGGGGAATCTTGTCATCTGGGAAGCCCAGGACCTCCACATACACTGCCCAGGCTTGAGCACTGGAGAGGTCACTTCAGTTCTGCCAACACAGTAAAATCAATGGGAATTGATTTCACCCTTGGAGGCACACTCCGCTGCCTCTTGAGACAGATGGATGCCAACAGCAACATTTTGGCTTTGTTGTTCATTGTTGTTGTTTTTAGTACTAGGGAGAAATTTCTTAATTGTACAATGGAACCTGTTATCAAGGCAGGGGAGACCTCTTCCATTCTGAAGGTGTTCAAAGCAGAGAGGCTGGGCAGCCATCCAGTCCAGTGTTTTCCAAAGTGTTTTCGGACTAGAATTCCCATCATCCCTGACCACTGGTCCTGCTAGCTAGGGATGATGGGAATTGTAGTTAAAAACAACAACCCACAGCTGGAAACCAAAGTTTAGGAAACACTGATCTGTTCCAACCCTCTGCAATGCAGGAATCACAGCTATAAGGGTTCGTAGGCAAGGTGTGGGGACAGGGTTGAATATAAGCTCCTGCACATCGCCTGATGGACTGTAGGAGTGTGCCTTGCTTAAGGCTTTCATACGCCTCCCATCTATCTTTCAAATTTCTGTAGCCTTAGGTCCTACAGGATCTCCTTCAAATGTGATTTTATTATTCTAAGTACTGCACAAATCTTCAATGCACCAGCTAACGTGGATCTAGCCCCCTCTCCTCTCCCCCTTCCCCCTTGCACTAACTCCATTTTGCCAGTTGAGGGATTTCTGGCTCCCACCCAAAACCCCTATTATAAAAATCAAACTGTTTAAAAAATGGAAAAAAGAGAGAAGCCAAGAGATTTCCCTGTGCCACCATCTGCTAATTTATAGGGTTATTTGCGTCAGCAGTTTAGAAAGAAGCAAAACCATGTCAGGGATTCTTTTATTTAAAAAAAAAACAAAAAACCTTCTACAGCAGAAGCATCAAAATATGGTTGCTGGTTTTTATAAAGAGAACCTGCAATCCACAGATTTATAAATTAAGAAAACATACATTCACCCCAAAGCAAGTTTTATCAGTATAAGGGGAAACAAAAATGCCTTTTTCAATGAACCGGGGCAACGTGTACCAAAATAAGTTTGCTTTGAGTGATAAGTGGTAGCAGCACCCTCTTTAATGCTAACAGGCATCAGGCCATTAAGGAAGCAATTAGACTGGCCACTGGGAAATATGTGGCTTCCCTATTCTAGGGAGTGAGGGCAAAGGTCCACAGTTCAAATTGCATTGCTCACCATGGCAAGCATCCCAGCCACTGCTCTGATGAGTCTGTCAAGCCCCAACTTCCTTCTTGTCCTAGGCGCTGCGGAGGAGGTAAGGATATCATCCCCCACAATTGTGCTATGCTTCTGAAGGTCATCTGAGAACCTTGGAAGCAGGACAATCCCCACTCAGAGAGCCGAAATCGGAGCAGGTTACTATTGTCCCTGATCTTATGGAGGATTCTGATGACCAGGTCTGTGGAACAAAATTGGGAGTTCATAACCCACAATGGAAAATGCATGGATCACCCCATATTTGTTAATGGAACACAGAAGAGACGTATTGGGGAATGGCCACAGTTCAGTGGCGAAACGAACGCTTTGCATGCATCCTAGGTTCAATCCTTGGTATTTTAAACATAAATGTTCTCAGATGGCAGGGCTAGGAACAGTGGGCGAGATTAAGATTAAACCACAGACTTATCACAGTGGCCTTTTTTCATACCAGGAAAACCCTTAATATGTGGAGCAGGGACTTCAGCCACTGCCTTCACTCTTGACCTCTATATTTTTATTCCTGCCTCTTCCACATGTTCACTAGTACATATGGTCATCTGTCCTGGAGGCTTGAGCTGAGATTCCTGCATTGCTGGGGGTTGGACTAGATGACCCTTGGAGTTCCCTTCCCACTGTAAAATTCTACGATTCTAAGATATGTTGAAAGTGTGATGATATTTATTAATTTAGCATTTCAGGTACTAGGCTGTCCTTGGACGTCATGGGGTGGGTAGTAATGCTTTAAACAACAAACAGGTAAAATGCCCTACAAGACCTACAGGGCTTTTTACCTAACCAGAAGGAAGCATATAACCCTCCAGGCAAGAGGCCTCAGGAGTATTCTATCTCATTTGTCTATAAACACTTTAATAAGATGGGAGCTTATATCATTAGGAACGAGGAGGTAGGCTGAGCCCCAACCACATGGCTAGATTCAATCGCTGAGCCAAAGATCAGACAGATGGTGCTAAATGCCTAAACCTCCTGAGATGAAGGGAGCAAGCAATGTTTCTGATGTCTAAGTACTGTAATAGCTTTATTGTTGCTGTCTGTCTGAAGAACTTCGGACCAGCTTGTTTCAGTTATTTCAACCACCTTTTCTTTGCACGAACTGGGCCTCCGCCCCACCACAGTGTGAGATCCTTTGCTTTAGATGCCTAACAAATTTCCATGTCTTGCAGCTATGGTTATGGCAGTTTTCCAAGTCTGCATAGTAGTAGCTGCAGAAGTTGCATGGAATTGGGGATGATTGATTAAAGACTGCTTTATGATGGGCAACAATGCAGGAAGCACTGAAGCAGCAAAGATGCAACTGACGTCTTAATAAGGGAAGCAGGTGAGAAAGGATCTGCTAATGCTCCTTATGAGGTTGGTTCTTCCCAATGATGAGTGTCTGGGTACTTAAATTGCTTATCACATGCTAAGAGAAGTTAGTAGATTTGGCAGGTGATTATTTAATGAGACAAAAAATCTAGGGAGGCTCCTGTGTTGCTCTAGGGCAGGCATAGGCAAACTCGGCCCTCCAGATGTTTTGGGACTACAACTCCCATCATCCCTAGCTAACAGGACCAGTGGTCAGGTATGATGGGAATTGTAGTCCCAAAACATCTGGAGGGTCAAGTCTGCCTATGCCTGCTCTAGCGTAGTTGTGTACATACATAGGGAACTACACACATGGGAGTATTAAAGCTCCAGTGTCTGGTTTTAAGATCAACCAAAATAATCTAGCAATTATGCCATTTGTATAAACACAGGTTTATACAATGACAGCACATCAAGATGTAATCTATTTTTTAACAGGCAAAAATTTTCTTGCTATAGAAACAGCCAATTTTTGCACCAATACACTAAAATCTGGTTCCGATGCAAAATTCTGACTGTAGACTTTGACTTACCTTGTTCTGGAGTTTGAAGGAGTTTTGCTAAAGGAAGGAGTTCCTAAGGTGAGGAGCCAATTTGGCTAAAGGTGGCTCCACTGGAATAATTTTGCAAGAATTCTGAGGAAATCATAACATTCTGCTTAAGTAACGTCAGTTGCAGAATTACAAAACCTTCAGAGTTCCTCCCTCTCCTTCTGCCTCATTTCAGTGCAGCATGTAGGATGAACCCAATTTGTATTTATTCACTGGATTTAATCAACAGACTAAATTTATCTGGTTTATCCATTACAAAGCTATTTCCATTTTATGCACACAGTTTAATATTTTATATTCACTTTTTAAATTCACTGCTGCCCGCCCGGGGCATTCAGGATGCTGCAGATGATATTTTCAACAATGCTCTGGCCCAAACACACGGTGTAAACTGCAGCGTAGGTTATGGTTTAAAAGAGCTGGGAGCTCTCCAGGCACAACTGTAATACAAAAATTATTATTACTGTTATTATTCATAATGTCCTTTGCCTTCATTGTTCAGCTCTACTCCCTCACTTGGCTTCCAAGCATTGTGCATTCTACACACCCCTTGCGGAGTTTTTAGAAGAACGATTCAGGACCAAATCCCTCCCCAGGTTTATAAAGATTGCTTTGCTAAGCCCTCTCAGGTGCATGAGATATCTCACAGCTCTGCTTGCAACCTCTTTGTGAAGCTCTTTCGGATTTCTCCATCAAGATGGACAGGGAATCCTGGAGCCTCATGGTGTTTAGACTTAAGCTAGTTTCATATTCTCTCCCCGACCAACTCCACAGATCCCCCAGCTTCTTCATTTGTTCATTAAGGTGTCCATAAAAGTGTGATAAAAATGTATTTTTCAGTGGTTAATGAGTTTCCCAGTTTAATAAGCAACTTGCTTTCATATTCCCCCCTCCTTGGAGACACCCTGTGCCTCTCTGTAAATAATGCAACCTGCTCTCTCTGGCGTGTGCACTGTCTACTGGGCCAGCACAGCACAAGCCAGGAAAGCAGATCAGCTTGTTGTTGCTTGGCTATTGCCCCTTTGCCTCAACATTTTTTTGCAAGCACAATTATTTCTAATAGACTTTTTTTGGCTATACCTGGACTCAAGCTGCACACAGCACAACCACCCACAACCCTTACAACACACTGACCATCTGTAAGAAAGCAATACTCTTTCGCTCATGGCCAATGGCTCTTTTCTGAGAGTTCATGTGCACCATTGGGAGATTCCCAAGCAACCCTACAGATGTTGTTGGGCTAAAGGTTTCATCACCCCTGACCATAGGCCATGCTGGCTGGGGCTGATGGGAACTGGATTCCACCAATTTCTAAAGGGCCACAGGTTCCCCACTCCTGCAATAAGGCAATGGTAGAACTTGCTTGTGTGGCCACAGTCACTGAGAACCACACTAGTATTCTTGACTGAGTCTCCTATCAATTGGTAGGCATGTTCAAGTCAAGCTCCAGTGATATCCATATCTCTTCCCTTAAGACCAACAGCCTAATCTTCTACTGAGTTGGCATCCTGTGCACAGATCTTTCATTTTCTCTATGCTGCAGGCATGATCCCCACTGCATAAGAAGAACAGAGATATTTTGGAAAGTCAGTGAACCATCAGCCATGGTTTTATGACCTTCAGGATTGGCTGTTGTAACGTGCTCCTTTGCAGGGTTATTTCTGAAGTGCACTCATATGCTTCTGCAGGTGCAGAATGTGTTCCAATGTTTGTTTGTTTTTCACTCAAGCAAACATTTAAAACAGCTACTATAGTCCTATTAAATGGTTCAAGGCAGTCTACTAGTTTGCTTTGTGCCTGATCTTTTAAAAATATATGTATATGTTGTGTGTGTGTGGTGGGGTGGTGTATTTTAAATAATTCAAATAAATGTCCTAAACTTACAACTCTGACCAAAGAAATAAGTTGTTCCATAATCATAGAATGGAGAGATATTTTTTCCATCTTCCTCTCCATTCCCAGTATAGCCACTCTGTCCTTCACTCCAGTGTTCCTGGAACCACAAAAGAAATTGTTCCTCAATGGTTGCATCCCTCTCGTCCATCCTCCCACCCCCCCATCCTCAGATGCTGTCCCCCTTATTCATCTGTTCCCTTCAGCAAACAGGCCAAGCCTCAGATCTCACATTTTCACTAGTTTGCCTCTCCCTGCCCCATCCAAACTTTAAGATTGGTTTTGCTGAACAAAAGCACCTCCAAGTCTATCTGTAGCCTGGATAATGCTGTGTCCTCCAGATGATCCTGGCCAGCATGGCCAATAGTAGGGGATGATGGGATCTGTAGTCCAACCTCATTGGCTACCCCCACTTCCGCCATATAAAGGATGCCAGAAGAAGCAGCCTGGTCAACACAAAAGTCCATTGTTTGATTAAGAAACAAAACAAATGCCCCTTCCTGGCACATAAGAATGAAAGGAAGAGTCCCAAAATTTACTTCTGAAAAAAGTGAATTTTGCAAGCGAAAAGTGTGCTAGCCGTATACATTTCGCACAATGAATCGCTGATGTGTTTGTAAAATGCTGCCTCCCACAAAATGAAAATAAGGGGCGGGGAAGAAAGCCCTGTTCACTTTTCATCGCTGAAATTAATTATATATTTCACACGGCACTCACTGAGCACTGCATCTTGAAGAGTGAAACAACTGTGGTCAACAGCTTGCGTGTGAGGTGCAATTCCATTATTCCTGAGACTCTGGCTTCATCTGGAGACTCACATCCCAGCCTTGCTGCCCCTCAGTGCTTTGGATGTTCCCGATCAGATGTCTGCTTTCTCTGAAAGCAGCACAGACCCAATTACTGCATTACATATATTTTTTAAAGGACTCTTTTATGTACACCATAAATCAAACAAACAGAGCAAGGACAAACTTCTGATCAACAGCAAAGCTAGACATGGGAGGAGGAAATGACAGAAGAAACTGAGAATATGTGCTAGGGAGCCAGCAAACCAACCAAACTACTTCTCAAAAACAGACCCAAGAACCCTAACTTCAATAGCTGCTTCAAATACGATTAGAAAATGGGTAATACCTCTGGTGGGGCACAGGAGGGCACAAGGAGAAGGGGACGACAGAGGACGAGATGGTTGGATAGTGTCTTCGGAGCTACAAACATGAGTCTGACCAAACTGCGGGAGGCAGTGGAAGACAGAAGTGCCTGGCGTGCTCTGGTCCAGGGGGTCACGAAGAGTCGGACACGACTAAACGACTAAACAATAACAACAAACCTCTGGTGGGGGACATGAAATGCTCCTTCTGGGGTGATTTGTCCACCTGTGGTCCCCACCCTGCACTCAGCTCTCACCTGTGACTCCTAGAGGCTGTCAGCATGCAACAGCAGCCACACCCCAGGAATGGCTTCGACTGGCCAGCTATACGAGGTGAGGGTAGTTAATGGGTCTCAAACCCTCAGTGAGTTAGGGACTTCCCTGCATGAGAAAACAGGCTCCGGCAGAATGAGCAGACAAGACCAATAGTGGGTCCAACAGTCAAGAAGGTGGTTACTCCACATGCTGTAGAGCAGGGATCAGCAACCTAAGGCCCATGGGCTGGTAGCGGCCCACGGGGCTCGTCTTATCGGCCCATGTCAACCCCTGCTGCCCACTCTTACCAACGCGGTGTGGGGACCGACTTCTGGGTTGACGCTCCTCCGACCCGGATGTGCGCTGGAAAAAGTGTGTGTGCATGCGTGCGGGACGGAGACGCGCCCGTGTGCATACACACATGCTATTTCCGGTGCACATCCAGGTCGGAGTAGCGCTGGAAATAGCGTGTGCGCCTGTGCACTTCTCCATCCGACAGATGGAATGCGGACCAGCCCATTGTCCGGTAAAGCTTGCCGACCCCTGCTGTAGAGGACAAATGAGGAGCAGATGGGGCCCATCAACCTGGCAAGGCAGCCCATCTAGGATCAGAGTTTTCCTTCTCCTAAACCTCTGCTGCCTTGCGGGGTATCTTCAGGGAAAGAGGCAGCTAAGGAGTAAATATTGAATTGGGGGAGTAGAGCCAGGTTTGGAACACAGTGGTACCTTGGGTTACATATGCTTCAGGTTACAGACTCCGCTAACTCAGAAATAGTACCTCAGGTTAAGAACTTTGCTTCAGGATGAGAACAGAAATCGTGTAGCAGCGGCACGGCGGCAGCAGGAAGCCCCAATCGTTAAAGTGGTGCTTCAGGTTAAGAACAGTTTCAGGTTAAGAACGGACCTCCGGAACGAATTAAGTACTTAACCCGAAGTACCACTGTAATGAAAACAAAAAAATCTAAGAGAAAAGGTATCTGATTCAGGCCTACAAAACTGGACTTTACATGTAGGTCCCTGGCAAACCCAGTATATTGCTCTGCCCCTTTCATCTACTGTAATTGGCTTGAAGTGTTGCTTGTCAAGTGGTGAGTCACCTACGGAACATTTCAATCTCTGTGGAAGTGTTGTTTCTACTCTAGTTCTTCCGACGCCCCCTTGAAGAGCTCTGTGTTTTGGCAGCCATTGCTGGAGGTCCCTAAAAAGAGAAGGTGAAGGGGTTGCTTGGTTCCCTGGAGTGGCTGAGATCAGGGTCCTAATCCCAAAGGAAGCTCATTCGTGCCAATCTGGAGAACACTGCGTTTTTTCTGCATATGGGTTATCAAAAAAGAGGCCAACTATATATTTTTTCTGCAAGAAGCAATTCCAATACAGCGGCGCTGGATGGTGCAGATGACCAGGTGGACTGTAAGCACCATAAACACCAGAGAGAATCAAGATAAACTGCAGTCACAGCTATAACACAGTGCTACTGAAATTGCTTCGCTATGTAGCATTGTACCAGGGCACTGCTTTCAACAAAGCAGCCTCTGATATAACACCAGCTTACCAGCCAGTACAGCACTGCTCGCCAACCAGCATAACCAGAAGAGTGATTCTCGAGCAAAAGCAGATCTAGTTATTACCGCTGCAGCGTGCAATCAGCACTACAGCGAATTTAACCAGACAAAGGGGGGAGAAGAAGAAGAAGAAGGAAAGCATCTTTTCCAGTCAATAATTAAGCCTAATTTTCATAATAAACTAAACCAGGGGCGAAGGGGTGCAGGGCACATGGCAAGCTTCTGCTTTGGAAGCCAGTTGCTACGGTGTATTATTATATTGTTCTGCTGCTGCATCGCAATCTATCAAAGTCAGTGTCCCCAGAGCAAGAGAAATCAAAACATCATGAATAAAGTGCAACTTTAAAACTCCTCTCATCTGACAGAGCTTGTGCAGAGCCTCCTAACGTGCAGCCCTTTTATTGATGCTCTCCTCTAATAAAGTCGATGCTGGCCTAGCTTCCATGCGTACAGCACATTTGCTCAATTAGAAGGGAACAAATAAGGCAGCAAGCCAACATGGTCTAGGTAAACACCGTGGAAAGCAAGGGAGCTCTGCAGCTTCTACATTTGTAGCAGTGCTGGCTCCTCCAGGGCTTTGCAAGCTGATGGACAAAATGCTACCAGGGGCCCTGCCCCAGCGATTTTGCATCCCACTTGTCTGCTTCTCTGCCCCACTCCGCCCATTCACCCCCCTGCACTTTGCACTGGGCATATCTAAGACCCAAATTAGAAATGTTTGCTATGCGATTGTCCCTCCCAAGCATTAAAAAAAAAAGAATAGCAGCAGGGGTTAATCCTTCCATCCCCACATGGTAAACATATAATCTAGTTTGGGTTTCACATGAAAGGTACAAGCTAAGAAAGGAAGGGCAGAGGGCACTGAACATAGTAGTAGTAACAACAACAACAACAATTTTATTATTTATACCCCAGTCCATCTGACTGGGTTGCCCCAGCCACTCTGGGAGACTTCCAACATAATAAAAACACAGCAAAAACCAAACATTAAAAACTTCCCAATGCAGGGCTGTTATTCATTTGTCTTCAGAAAGTTGTTATTTATCTGTTTGACATCTGATGGGAGGATGTTCCACAGGGAGGTTACCACTACTGAGAAGGCCCTCTGCCTGGTGAATAATAATAATAATAATAATAATAATAATAATAATACCATGCCCATTTGGCTGGGTTTCCCCAGCCATTCTGGGCTGCTTATAGCATATTTAAAAACATAATAAAAACACGAAGCATTAAAAACCTCCTGATACAGGGCTGCCTTCAGATGTCTTCTAAAAGTTCTGTAATTCTTTACACTTCTCGGGAGTTAGGGAACCACCAGAAGACCCTCAAAGGAGGACCTCAGTGTCCAGGCTGAATGGGTGGAGATGCTCCTTCAGGTATACAGTGCAGGTATCCAGAATTAAACACTCCTATCCCCTGCTATTTCAATTGGTTGTCTCTCCTTCTGTGGACCTATGGTCAAAGCCTAAGTGACTCTCTCTCTCTCTCTCTCTCTCTCTCTCTCTCTCTCTCTCTCTCTCTCTCTCAGACCAGCACATTTATCCTGAAGAGTCAAAACTCCACAATCACAAGAGCTAGAAACATACATTTCTTACAAATATAAATTAAAAATATATCAATTTTATAAGGGTGGGTATCACACTCACATCTTGACCCGGGCAGATGAAATGAAGAATGGCCCTGCAGTGTATTTTAAGAATCCAAAGAAAGAGACACGTCAATATGGGGGAAAGTTCATGGAAAATAGGGGGCTGCCCTATTGGCTCAACAACATAATCAATCGTTTGGGGAAGGGTGGAGGAAAGAGAAACATGGAAAATTGCTTCTCTGCCTTTAGAGTGTGGCAGTCAGTGACCACACAAACGTTAAGACTGAACAACCCAAACCCTATTCCTTTCTAGTCTTCTGACCAATGATAGAAAAGCAAAGTGGGTTGATTAGGGAAAGAACTCAGCTTAGTGGGCCTCCTTGAACACCAACTGGCAGACTTAGATATCTGCTGGCAGGGATTGCATACCAAGCCACGGCAAACTAGGGGTGCCTGAACTTTGTCTGGAGAGAGCTTTAATTTGGTGGTAGTTTGAGAAAACAGAGGGAAAATGGAATACTTCAGTAAAGATCCTGATCACTTCCTAAATCTCTGCAAGAAACCCTGTGCACAATACACCCCCCCACCCCAATCATTCTTAGCTGCCGATTTCACTGCTCCATTACTAATTCCCAGTTCTGACTCAGAGAATAGTCTGTCCTTACTCTTCCCTTCCACATTCCAACTCAGCAGTTGCCCCTCAGTCGTGAAACCAGTGTCATGGTCAGGTCTACGGGCGATCGAAGTCCTGGCTGAGGATGTCGCGACTGGGGGCAAGATGGCGGGGTGGGAGCAGGAACGAGAGTCCAGAAGGGTCGAGAAGCAAGGAGTCACAAAGTCAAGGGTCCGAGGGTCGAGAAGAAAGGAGGCAAGAAGCCAAGGTCTGAGGATCAGGAAGCAAGAAGCCAAACGCATCAAGGCAGGAAACAAGTTGCTGTGACAAAGAACCGAAGGGAAATGCTGACCTTATATCCCTTCCTGGCTCTTGCCACCAGGTACAGTGAGTTACCAAGCGGTCTCACCTGTGCGGCTGCGCCTTGCCTCTCCAGAACAAACTTAGGAAGGCCCCAGCCTGCGAAGCCCTACTGGTCACAGGGCCTGGCTCCTGCATGCACTCCTGACACACAGTCTCTACCCGACCTCAACCCGGTTGTGCATTGGAAGGATGCTATTTTTCATCCTAAACCATATGAGTTTCTCTCCTCCCATTCCAAATCCTGGGCTCCTGCAATGTTCCTCTCCTTTTAACCCCATGGTGTCCATTTGCCAGATCCTATCAGCTCCGTCTGTCCCAGGTTTTGCTGCTTCAGCAGAGTGGTTTTCTGAAACAGAGGCTTCTGCTTACGGCACAGGGGCCTTTCCTGCAACCTCCCCTCCCCTAATTGACACCATAAATCTAAGAGGGGCAAGGGAATCCCCTCTTCCTCACCACACTTTGGTATCTCACAGTTGCCTCCTTCTGGCCAAGCAGAGACTGGCTTCCCTCTCCTTTCTTCTCCCCACACACGACCCCCCCCCCCCGGCCACCACTCGTATGTTTAAGCAAGACATTCCTTGTATCGTGAGCCAGTCCCACTGGGGTTGTTTAATTTGCAATCCCCTCTCTAGCGGAATCCGTCTCTGGCTGCTGCAGCAATAATACGTCTGCATCATCAGATCGCAGAGCAAGGGTGCGCAGGGATTGTTCCCACAGCCCCTCCACCAATGATATCAGGGGTATGTCGGCTTACAGCCCCCGCACTGAACCAGCGCTTTAGTAGAATTCTCTCTCAAGCTATTGCCCGAGAGGTTAATATTCTGCTGTGAACAAACCGACTCAATTAAATTAACACTGGCCCCAGCGTCCCCTGCCTCCTGCCTGTTTGCTCAATTATCTCGCCCCAGATGAGCCAACGAGACTGCAGTGCTGCTGATCTAGAGATGGAGAGTAGTGAAGCGCCACAAAGGAGGAGCAGGTGGGGCAAGCAAGCATTTTGCCCTTCATGATGGCCCTTCCCCACTGGGACCTTCCATTCCGCTACCTCGTATTCCCGGGAGCCTGCTTGCTCGCCGCTGAACTTGGAAATGACAGTTTCGAAATACCAAAAGGGTGGCCGCTGCAGCAAAAATGAAATCAAGCACCTTAAAGACTAACCGATTCACTGTGGAATAGGTTATTGTGGCCTACAGCAAACAATAATTGGGTTAATTTTAGTAACAAGACTCATGCAACCATCTGAATACATGACCCCCTACCCACATTCTGAACGTGAGGAATTTCCTGGGCCCCTGTGACGAAACCTTCTGGGATATGACAGGGTTGGTAAAATCTTGTGCCCGGTAATGTACCATCTCCTGTTATGTTGACAGAACCAATCCTGGTTCTCCTCAAATGCACAGCAAATACAACCAGTTATGCGTGGCAACCATAATCCACGAGTGAAATCAACACATGGGTTCTTCCCTTGTTTCACCCTTGACTCCATTTCCTTCCTTTTCCTCTGTCAACTTCCCAATACTGAGTTTTAGATTTTGGAGGGGCACTATATAACTGAAATAAATGGCTATGGTTATCTAGATTCAATAAGTGCCATGATTGTCCTCTTCACTTTCACCTCTCTTTGCCCCCTCCTGGTCCCCCTGGCAGGTAACTCACTTGCAATGCCCTATCATCAGAAAGCAGCTCACCAGACCCTTCTAATCCTGACACCACAGCCCAGGGGGTTATTCCTGGGCTGCTGGGCATCCAAGGCCAACATTCCATTCAGTGCACCCACAACATTCCGCTCATAACACTCAAACCAATAGCACTGAAGTAGCCAGACTTTCCCTGCAAGCATATGGAGTGGAATTCTGACGGGATTTCTCTATGGGATTGAGGCATGTCTGGAGGAGAGAAGGGCAGGCAGAGCAAGGAGATGAGCAACAAGCAGTTGGGGTACTAAGACAACAGCTTTGCCCTCAGAAAGAAGCTGGGTGTTAGGCGACAATATAATGTGCACTGAAACTGCAGCATTTTTATGCTCTAGAGGCAAAAGCGAATGCTGTGCTCCTGACCAGCCACAGCTGCCACAATACCTAATGCCTCCCTCCATTGCCTCTCCTACATATCTATCTATCTATCTATCATCTATCTATCATCTATCTATCATCTATCTATCTATCTATCTATCTATCTATCTAATCTATCTATCATCTATCTATCTATCTATCTATCTATCTATCTATCTATCTATCTATCTATCTATCATCTATATCTATCTATCTATCTATCTATCTATCTATCTATCTATCTATCTATCTATCATCTATCTATCTATCTATCTATCATCTATCTATATCTATCTATCTATATCTATCTATCTATCTATCTATCTATCTATC